>NC_030815.1:22757249-22801602 GCF_001704415.2 Capra hircus
ATGCATAAATGTTCCTCTCCTCTTTTCCGGGAACACACCTGTAGCCCTCATCTTGGGCTCCGTTTCCCCTCTCACTCTGCCTAGGAAGCCAGGCCCCTCAGCCCTGTGGTTTCCGTATTTATTTAGGGATTTAGCAGATCACTGTGGCTCCTGATCTCACTGAAACGAAGGATGGGTTTTCCTTAGTGTTTGATATAAAGAGCAGGCTGATTATTATCAGTCCATGAGCTCACCCCACGTTTTTTCCTCCTTCTAGAACACGTTCCTGCAGGTCCATGTGGCTGTGTTTTAGGGAACCACAAGGTCAGGGCCATTACAGACATCACCCTTTCTTTCCACCTTTTTCTTGCTGGAGACCTGTTGTCCTCCACAGAATGGGCCAATACCCCCACCAGAATCCTGGTTCTTCTCAGGGAACATGGGTGAGGAGTCTCTAAATCCAGGATAATTGTATTTTCCTAGCAGCACCTCACTCACAAGGGAGAGATCACATGGAGCCTCCTCTGTCCTCTGGAGTGACTGAGTCCCCTTCCTCATCTGCTGGACTCCCTCCCTGCAGACAGGCTCACCACATCCTGGCCTCAAAATCTCCTTTCTGTGGAGGGCTTGTTGATTTTGTTGGGAAAATAAATTCTCTTCCTGAACCCCATCCTCTCTCTGGAGTGTTTCTGTGAAGGACCCTAGTTCTCGGTGGTGACCTCCTCTTCTCCTGACCCCAAGTGTCCAAAACATCAGCAGTGCTCAGATGCTGAGAGCAAAAGTAGTGTTTGTGTAAAGAAGGTTGGTGAAGGAATTTCCAACTGCAGTCATTTTGCTTTTAGTAGATAAATAATATACTACTTTGCCAAGTACAGTTTTATTATTCAACTCTTTTACTTAAACTGTTCAACACTTGTTCTGGACTGCGTTTCTGAGCTGGAGGAAGGAGATTCAGTGCTGGGCGTTATCTCTTGTTGGAAGCTTGTGTCACAGAATCTAATGAGTTACAGTCGTTTGTTTCAGGCCATTGATTCTACCCGGCATCTCTGTTCCTCTGTCTCCGTCTCCTCTGAGAAAGCAGGGCGTTGAGACCCAGCCTGCCAGATCAGGAGCAATAGCCTTCTTTCCTTGAGTGTAATGTTTCACTTAAACTTTTAGATGCACTTAGTGACTTATTGGACAGGATTCGTCTCACTGCTCCTTCTCTGGTTGTAATTCCTGATGAGGCGAGAGCAAGAAAGGGAAGGGAAGAAAGCCCGAGGGGCTGCATCACTTTCAAGAGGTTAGATTTTTTTGTTTCTCTTTGCAATTTTGCTAGAAAGTAAAATTCCACAGTTGTTTTGTGGGCAACCAGAAAACAAGAGTAAGTCTTAATGTCATGAATATGAAAGAAAGAAGGGTGCTTTCCCTGACACAGTGATATATTCTGGGTTAGCAAACTTCAGTGCAGCATAGCTGGGGCCTAGGCTGTGGCAGAGGGAAGGATCAGGTCAATATGAACAACAGAAAGGCTGGGACAAGGCTGCTTCTGACAGAAGCTCAAGGAAGGCCGAGTCCTGAGTCCGTGGACTGCCCTCAGCTTTGTAAGACAATCCAAACTGATTTTTCTTTCCTTTAATCCATATGTGGTCTGTATAAGGGGAGAGGGAAGAAGTCACACGCACCAGCTCATGGGAGACAGGCAATCAGAACCCCAGTGCTAGAACACTGACCCTCTCTCACATGGTCAAGGAGACCATCTGTGATAAATCCACCCAAGCAATGAGAAGTTGCTTTGAAAAAACTAGAATGAAAGGGAATGAATGATTCAAAAGATCCTGATCTTAATCTTGGTAAAAAATAATTATGTTCTTAAAAATGTTAACTGAATTTTATTGATTGTAACCCTAATCTCCCTAATATCCCACCTTGTGATATGATCACATTGATGGGATGGGTTTCTTTGGGTTTTCAAGAATTTTAAATGCATTTATTTGGCTGTGCCAGGCCTTGGTGGCGGCATGCTGGATCTTCCATATTCCTTGCCACAGATAGGATCTTTACTTGTGGCATGGGAAGTCTTGGTTGTGGCCTATAGGATCTAGATCCCTGACCAGGAACAAAACATCAAACTTCTAGGAGAGTGGACAACTTTCCTAGAGTCTCTTCCTCAGCAAAGAACTTCAAGTGCTGTAGGATTTCTCTCCGTTCTGTACAAGGCCCTGCTCAAAGGAGGAAACTTGGGCTCCAGGGCTCGTCGCCATCCTGCGGGCACTCCCTCTCCTAGAGTGAACACTTAGGGATTTCAGCATGCAGACCCTTGCCTGTGTCAAGGAACTTGCCCTCAGAGCTTCTCTTGGTTGGACTGAGGGTGGAGTAAAGAGGTTACTATTGGTTATATTGATATGAAAGACTGCTATCATTCACTCAGTTCCACATTTTCAGGCTAATTTGCAAACTTTGCATTATTTGAATTAAAGGATGTCCTCTGTGACTGCCACTAAAGTTGTCTCGATGTTTTAGAAGACGAAAGGGAAGTCTGGTGTCGGCTGCTCTCAGGAGCCCCAGATAGTGTGAGAGTAGAGCTTCCTGCTGCTCCCAGTCCCTCCTCTTCATCAGCTCTGAGTACTGGCCCTCAGCTGCTCTGAGCACGTGCTGCCTCCTTCCTCCTCTTCCTGCCTGCAAAGTCTTCTCCCCTGCTCCCAGGAGGGCAGTCATCATCCCTTCCTGACGCTCCTGAAATCCACATCGCCAAGCACATTGTCACATATGTGTGTGTGGTCAGCACACTTTGGTGAGAGAATGAAGAGAATGCTACGAATTGACCCATGTTCATTATTATGCCACTAATATCTGTAGACCACCAGAATACAGGAGCTATAGACCTGTAAATAACTGAAGAATTCAAACCTCATGTATTAGGCCCTTAGAAAGGAAATGCAGAGAGATGTGGCAATTTAAAAATTGGTGCAATTTAAAAACTGTCACAGAGACTATGGAGTCACACCTGTCAGTTCTCTTTTGGACTAAAGAAGAGAGATTGAGCCTCAGGTTTTTCTTTCAAGCTGAGTTGACTCATGTAGATGAATACCTCCTTTTGGATTGAGACTTTTCCATGAGTATATTTCATTTCCAGTACAATAACACAAAAGAAGCACTGAAGCTGTGACATTCTCTGATGCCCAGAATAGAAGGGAAAAATTTTCCAGTGGAGACAAAATTGAGAAAAGTGCAGAAAGTGACAATTCTGACCTATTTAAAGATCTTATCTGGGGGGAAGGTGCGGGGAACAGCTGGATAAAGGCTGGCACAGCCCCACGTCTGCAGCATCACCAAGCTCACCAGATGCCACCCCCTTCCCTGATGACAGAAAGGGTGATGTTCTCCAGCCCTGGAGAATGGTGATCATCACCATTGCCACCCTCTGGGAGACCAAGAATCCCCCAAAATCAGCACTTGAGTGAAATTCAGTCCCACGGCTTCAGCTCAGCAAGATGCTCAAATCTGACTTTCCTGCGCCCCAGCGACCGGGAAGGCACCACAGCACTCTCTGTAACAGAGCAACTGACCCTGCTCTCCCAGCAAACCTGTCCAGGTCCAGTGCCTTGACTCCAGTGCCACATCCACCAGGAGAACCGGGGAGTCCCTGCAGGCAGGAGCCTCCAGCTGACCTAGGTGCTTCTGGGGCCCAGGGAGCACGTGGGGGCCCCAGGAGCAGTGAGGAACCTTCGTTTTGGGGCCAGACTGCCCAGGGGAGCTTTGCAGGGATTTCGCTTAGAACTTGATATCTGCACCTGCCCCTGCTTCCATCCTCCCCTTCCTGGGAAGAGGGTTTACCCAGAGCAATTTACACTGATGCCTGTTTATGCTGCCACTGAGGGCTGGAAATCTGAGCATGTTGTGGTATGTTTTCAGATTCCGGGTTGTTTCTGGGGAAAAAGACTAATTCGGGGAAAGGGGAAAGGCATCTACGTTCTGGGCAGTAATCTAGATATTGGGACCATCCAGTGGGGAGACTTGAGGACAACACAGAGACTTACAGGAGCCCCTGGGGAGAGGGGAAATGATTTTATTTAATATAAATGGTTTATTTCTCCTGCAACGTTCAAGTAGTTGGAAATATTTTAAAAGGTACAAAGAAGTCTGAAACTCACACCAAGTCTAAATATTCCTTATGCCAAAACAAAACTTTAAGTTCCTGGCTTCATTTGAAGCAAAATCATCTGTAAAGTTTTCAAAATTACTTCTTTGTTCATGTCAGTTCAATTGAGGGAAAGCCATATTTGAGAAATGTATGACCCAGTAGCTACCTTAAATAATGAATCTCAATTTTCAAAGTCTTTTTTCTTCTCATTTCCTTTATCTAAGGATCTTATGGTAAGCTTTCAAATTTATCCATAGTTTTGCATTGGAGAGTTTTATTAACTTTTTTAAAAGGTCATTTCGTAGAGATAAGTTGCTTTAAATTCATAATCAAGATGTGTTTTGTTTCAGCATAATGTAGATTTTCACTTAATATACGATTTTCTACCTAATAAGCATCTTATATGCCAAATGCACTGACTGCATGTTGATTTGATGCCACTAAATATCGCGGTGTGCTTGGTACAGTCATGTGAGTATTTTATTTGCTAGTAAAATTTCAAAATGTGTAGATATGCTGTGTACAATACTAGAAAAGATTAACTTACTCTAACTTGCAGAGGTAGAGTTTTTGCATTAACAACTGAGTTGAGCAAGTCGCAGATATGGCATGATCATCTTTAGGGTAGACGTGAAATAATGGTGAAACTTAATATACACCGGTCACAGTAACAACTCTCACAGCTGTTTAATGTGTCCATGATGCTTTATATCACCTACTCATTTAAGATAATTGTGTAAGTTGTTATATTAATATCATATAGAGTACAGAACATGAGATGGTATATTGAATGGCGTACAATATTCTCATTATCCCTATTTTGATTTTAATTGGAGAAGAATTCCTGTACCATGTTGTGCTGGTTTCTGCTGTACAACAATGTAAACCAGGTCTAAGTACACCTGTATCCACTCTCATATCCTTATTTTAAAGCTGAGAAAACTGTAGCATAGAACAGAAAAATCGACTGGACTAAATGATTCAGGAACTTGAGGGAAAACTAAAGAGATGCCCAGCATAACAAATATACTGGTCACCTGAGAAGACAAGAGTAACCCACAGAAAATAAAAACAAAAAATGTAGAAAGATTGTCATTTTCAAACAGTTTAACTGGTGAAACCCTTTTAAGCTTATCATTGTTACACTTAAACTTTTATTGACAACTCTGAGGACCAGCAGTATCCTACCATTGTGCAGGATGCTGGGTGGGAATAGGAAATGGAGACATGCTCCTGCTCTGGGGAGTCAATTCCTCCCCATTTAAGGGGCTCTCAGTTGGAAGATCCTGGTGGAGGATGTGTGAGGGGGAGGGGTGTTTAAAATGAAAAGAAAGACTTTGATCTTGAAAAGTACAGATGATAGGAAATTCTTAAAATAATAAAAGTTGAAATCTGGTGAATGCTATGTATAAATTGGTGGGATCTTGGTTGATCAATTTTTATAAATGATCCCACTTGTTACTGTGGGAAATTGGATATACCTCAATAACAATATTTTCTGTGCAGCGGATTGACATGTTGATTTTTAACATCTTTCTTAGAAAATCATACTATTTGAAGACAGACAACATACCTATTTCCAGCAGTTAACCACGTGTTCAAATCTCAGCCACACGTACGTCCATGGTGGTGAATAAAAGATATGGTGTGTGTGCATGAGATAGTTCAGCATATTTCAAACGGTCAAATATCAAGATTTTGGCTTAGCTTCTGGTTCATGATGGCAGAGTAGAAGGACATGGACTTATCTCCTCACGCAAGAGCAACGAAATTGCAACTAGCTGTTGAAGAGCCATCCAGAGGAGGACTCTGAAGTCCGCCAAAAAAGATGTCCCACGTTCAAACACGAAGAAGAAACTACAACAAGACACAGGAGGCGCTCAAGCACAATAGAAATACATGCCATATCTGCCAGATGGGAAACCAACAAACTGGAAAACGATACCAGAAAAGTTCTCCCACTGTTGTGAAGGTTCTGAGCCTCATGTCGTGCTTGCAAGCCTGCAAAGGAACTGGGAATCCCCAGGCAATCTGACTCTGAGGATCAGTGGGAGTTGATTACAGGACTTCCACAGGACGGGGGGAGAGACTCTTCTTGCAGGCGACAAACAAAATCTTGCATGCACCAAGACCCAGGGGAAGGGAGCAGTGACCCCACAGGAGACTGAACCAGACCTACCTCCTAAGGTTGGAGTCACCTATGGAAGTGAGGTTCAGAAGCGGCTTGCCCTGGGGACAAGGGTACTAGCAGCAGCAATCCTGGAAGGCGGCCCTTGGTGTAAATCTCCTTGGAGGTTGCCGAAAATCAAGCGCTTCATTCATGAATAATGTTTCTCACTTCTGTAGTATGAGAAGAGGTAAAACTGGCTTCTGAACCATTTGTTGGGTTTTGTTCTTTCAGTAGCAAAACAGAGGCTCCAGGAGGTGACATTGCCAGCAAGTATGGACAAGGGATTTTACGGAAAGGAGAGCTACGATGCAACCTGGGACAGCCCAGAACTGGAGATCGGAACCATCCACTTCACAGCCCCCGCTCTTTCCTTCCTGCCTCTGCTTGTGTTTGCTTATCTGCACTGATGTGCGATCTCTATTCTTTCCCTATTATCGTATTTATGTTAGATCAAGTATTTTCTACTAATTCATCTTTCTCAAAGAGTTTTCATAGGAATGCTTTTAGAAGTATGAAACCCAGAAATTGGAATTCTCTTCAGCATACAGCAAAGGAAGGTTCTCACGCTGAAAGCACTCTGAAACTAGCACCCAAGATGAAAAGAAAATACCTTTGTTGGGGCCAGCACCTCTCCATGCTGCCCTCCAGGCGCTGTCTCAGGGCGGCTGTCCTGTCTCCTCCCTGAGGGCAGCCACTCCGTGCTTCCTGATGATTTCTGCCAGGAGCGCGTGATGCCTCTTGTGTGATATGGACTCACTGAATCCAAACAGTAATTGTATGAAAACCACTCTTACTGTCCTCATATTAAAGATGAGGAAACTGACCTGTTGTGTTTGTGAGATTTTTCAGGGTCACACTGTTGGTAAATAGCAGAGCTGGGATTCAGAGGTTTTGGAATTTCTAGAACTCTCCTCTCACTTGGGCTCTCTTCCTGGGGCTTCCACTCTGACTACACCATGCAGCTAGAAACCAGCACAGAACAGAGCTCGTGTGTGGAGGCAGTGAAGTTCCTGTGGAAGGGAGTGAATTGCTCAGTAAGGCAGTCCTGAGGAGAAGGCGGGAGAGAGAGCAACAGGAGTCAGGAGCAGCCAGTCAGCAGGGCGTGTCCTCAGCTTTCCCGCAGGAGGTGACTGCTTCCCTCAGATATGTGCATCAGCCAGTCTTTAACGAGTGGGTACAAGTTAGTTATGCCTGTGACATCGAGACCTAGCCATTTTCTACCAATTCATAATCTCCTTTCTATCCTTTTTTCTCTTTGGCACCCTCCACAGCTTATAGGATCTTAGTTCCTCAACCAGGCTCCCTGGAGGAAAAACTCAGAGTCCTAACAACTGCACCACAGAAGACTCTCAGAATTCCACCTTTTGACAGACATTTGTTAGAAAGTGATAGAACTGTTTCACCAGTATAAAGTGAACAAATACCTATTTTGTGATAGGTATTTGAAGACAAAATAAGGAATTTAGGCTTTTCAAAATAAAAACTCAAGAAATTTATCTTGATAACTATTTAATAAATAAACCAAATAACAATTTTGATAAAATAGAGAAATATATCTTCTAAATTTTAATACAATGTAAACATACACATTTTTATATGAAAATATAAATATGATGAGATAAAATATTCCATTACCTAAATAAATAAAGAATAAATAAATAACATCAGGGAGGTCATCGCTTATGGATTGATACCCCTGCAGTTGATTTCCTTTATATCTACAGTGCTTATTACTACAGACATGTATTGGCTGAGTTAATTCAACAAATTTGGTGGCTTAAAGCAGAATTCAGAGTCTTCTGAAATGACCCCAGGTGAGTTTCCAAGGATGACGGGGCATCTTCATCAGAAAGAGTCATGTCAAGGTGAGCTCAGGTCTCCATCCATCATTCTTAACCTTTCTTGCAAGCTGACTGATGAAGACAAGGATCTCATGATTTCCACTCTGACGGTTTCCCAGGCACAGTCGCTGTATTCCTTCTCTTGCAGGTAGACATGGATGCCCTGGAAGTACCTCTTCACAGCCAGGGTGGGGCCCGTCCTTCCCAGGGTAGAGTCTTCCTCTCCCATCACCTGCCCCAGCCAGGCGTCCAGGTCATCCAGCTGCTGATGGAGTCCAGTGCGGAGCTGCTCCAGGAGGGTGGTGTTCCAGGCAGCAGAGGAGCGATCTGTGTGGAAAAGGTTGAAGCTCTGCTGGAGCATCTCATGGAGCACAGAGATGGCCTGGGCCTCCTGGAGCTGGCCGCCCTCCACCATCTCCTGGGGGAAAGCGAAGTCTTTTCTGTCCTGCAGACAGAAGCGAGGGGAAAGTCTCCTCATTTGGCCCAGGAGCCTGAAGTTCTTCCTGCCAATGAGAGCATGGTTCTGAGACAGGACACAGCCCAGGGATCCTCCCGGGCCATAACTGACCAGCACCAGGGCCATGAGTAGAGAGAGCACGAAGGCCATGGGGAAGATGCGGCTGCTGCTGGCCTGGCTGAGATGGTGCCTGGTGGAACCTTGAGGTAGGTTCTCTGATGCCAGGCTTTCTAAGCGAGGCCATTAAATAGGGAACATGGTAATTTTCATTTTCTAATCATTTCTATGCACTTTTACTTCCTTTTTTGGTTTTCTGTTATGTATTCTCAAGACCGTCAAAGAAATGTTCTTCCTTCTAGACTATTAATTTTGCCTTTTCCTAGTCACTTCAGATGTGCCCATCCAAATGGATGTTTTTCAATCAAATGAGAAAGTCTTTCTCTTAAGTCAGAATTGATGGACATCTGTAATTACACACTTTATTGCCCTTTATCTCTCATGCACAAGTGTTGCTCTCCTCTCATCCATGAACGCATTTTTGGCTTGCTCTTAAGCTCCATTTTTCCCTCTTAGGTTCCGTAGGAAGCCAGGCTCTATCCGCTCTATGGATTCCGTATATAAGGGATTTACCAGTTCACACTGGAAGGTAAGCTCTTGGAAACAAATGATGAGTTTTCTTTAATGTTTCATTTAGAGAAGACGCTGATTATTACCAGTCCTTGAAGTCCTCCCACATTTCTCTTCCTTCTAGAACAGGTTCCTGCAGATCCCTGCCCTTCAGGAAACCATGAGGGCAGGACTATTACAGACATCACCCTTCTTTCCACCATTTTCTTGCTGGAGACTTGTCGTCCTCCACAGACTGGGCCAATACCCACACCAGAATCCTGGTTCCTCTCAGGGAACATGGGTGAGGAGACTCTACATCCAGGATAATTGTATTTTCCCAGCAGCACCTCACTCACAAGGGAGAGATCACATGGAGCCACCCCTGTCCTCTGGAGTGACAGTCTCCTTCCTCACCTGCTGGACTCTCTCCCTCCCTGAGGGCAGGCTCACCACATCCTGAGGACTCGAAAACCTCCTTTCTGTGGAGGGCTTATTGACTGGTTGGGAAAATAAATTGTCTTCCCGAAACCCCAACCTCTCCCCTGGAGTTTTTGTGTGAAGGACCCTATGGTGACCTCTTCTTCTCCTGACCCGTGTCCCCAGGTGTCTAAAGTGTCAGCAGTGCTCAGATGCTGAGGGCAAAAGTGTGTTTGTGCAAGTTAGTGGAGGAGTTTCCAGCTGCAATTATTTTCCTTTTAGTAGATCAATAATATTGACTTTGCCAGGTATAGGTTTTATTATTCAACTCTCTTACTTAAACTCTTCAACTCTTGTTCTGCTCAGAGTTTCTGAGCTGGAGGAAGGAGATTCAGTGATGGGGTTGTCTCTTATTGGAAGCTTATGTCTCAGAATCTAATGAGATTCGGTCATTGATTCAGGCACTTGATTCTACTGGGCATCTCTGTTCCTCTGTTTCTGTCTCCTCTGAGATTGCAGGGCAGTGAGATCCGGGGCACTAGATCAGAAGAAATAGCCTTCTTTCCTTTACTCGAGTGTAATTTTTCATTTAAACATTTTATACACACTTAGTGACTTATTGGACAGTGTTGGTATTCCTGCCTCTGCTCTGGTTCTATTTCATGATGAGGTGAGAACAAGAAAGGGAAGTAAAGAAGCCAGAGAGGTTGCATCTCTTTCGCTTTCAAGATGTTAGATTTCTTTTTTGTTTCTCTTTGCAACTTTCCTAGAAAGTAAACTTCCACAGTTGTTTTGTGGGCAAGAAGAAAACAAGGGAAAGTCTCAATGTCCTGAGTATGAAGGAAGGGAAGGGCTTTTCCCCTGAGGTGATGATGTGTTATTCTGAGTCAGCAAACTGCAGTGCAGCACAGCTGGGGAGCAGGGGGGGAAGGATGAGGCCAACATGAACAACAGGAAGGCTGGGACAGGGCTGCTTCTCACAGAAGCTCAATGAAGGCCAAGTCCTGGGTCAGTTGTCTGCCCTCAGCTTTGTAAGACCAGCTAGCTGATTTTCCTTTCCTTTAATCCACATGTCATCAGTATAAGCGGAGAAGGAAGAGAAACAGCAATCAGAACCTCATTTGCTAGAACACAAACCCTTTCTGGCAGGGTTTAGGAGATCAGCCTTGCCTAGCATCTGTGTAGTTGATAAATCCATTTGGGTAATGAGAAGATGCTTCGAAAAAACTAGGATGACAGGGAATGAAATGATTCCAAAAGATCCTGATCTTAATCTGGGTAACAGTAAAATTATGATATGGAAAGTAATAGCTGAATGTTATTGATTGCTAAAATTAAAAGACGCTTACTCCTTGGAAGGAAAGTTATGAGCAACCTAGATAGCATATTGAAAAGCAGAGACATGACTTTGTCAACAAAGGTCTGTCTAGTCAAGGCTATGGTTTTTCCAGTAGTCATGTATGGATGTGAGAGTTGGAGTGTGAAGAAAGCTGAGCGCTGAAGAACTGATACTTTTGAACTGTGGTGTTGGAGAAGACTCTTGACAGTCTCATGGCCTGCAAGGAGATCCAACCAGTCCATTCTAAAGGAGATCAGTCCTGGGTGTTCTTTGGAAGGAATGATGCTAAAGCTGAAACTCTAATACTTTGGCCAACTCATGTGAAGATTTGACTCATTGGAGAAGGCTCTGATGCTGGGAGGGATTGGGGGCAGGAGGAGAAGGGGATGACAGAGGATGAGATGGCTGGATGGCATCACTGACTCGATGGACATGAGTTTGAGTGAACTTCGGGAGTTGGTGATGGAAAGGGAGACCTGGCGTGCTGCAGTTCATTGTGTCGCAAAGAGTCGGACACAACTGAGCGACTGAACTGAACTGAGCTGAACCCTAGTGATCTCCCTAATATTCCAGTTTGTGATAGGATCATATTGATGGGTTGGGTTTCTGCAGGTTTTTTAAGAATTTTAAAAATACTTATTTTATGTCCTTATTTGATGGGGCCACGTCTTAGCTGAAGCATGCTGGATCTTGGATCTTCCTTGCTTCATCCAGGGTTTTTACTTGGGCCATGGGAAGTCTGGCTTGCCACATGCAGGATCTAGTTCCCTGACCAGAGATCCAACTCAGGCTCCCTGCTGCGGGAGCATGGAGTCCTGGCCACTGGACCATCAGGGAGTCTGGAGGGGTAGGGTTTCAATATGTGAATTTGGGGAACATACACACATTCAGTCTGTGACATGGTAATAAGAAGATACCAAGGTACTGTGTTTATGGCAAGGATTCCTTAGGATCTATTTCACTCTTGGTATTTATTTGAGGAGAAAGAACACATTCCCTGATGCTACCCTCACTTTTTATGGCACATCCATCCTGGATTGTTTGCTCATTAAATGTTTTAATGTTATACTGTGAACCTAGTTACCAAGGACCTACCAGGCTTCCCTGGTGGCTCAGATGGTAAAGAATCTGCCTGCAATGCAGGAGACCAGGGTTCAATCCCTGAGTCGGGAAGATCCCCTGGAGAAGGAAATGGTAACCCACTCCAGTATTCTTGCTTGGAGAATTCCATGGGCAGAGGAGCCTGACAGGCTACAGTTCACGGGGTCACCAAATGTCAGACTCGACTGAGCCACTAACACTTTCACCAGACAAATTCCCCAGACACTCAGTGTTCATCAAAAATGACAGTGACAACAGCTACAAATTCCTTAGCCTCTAAAGGGACTCACTTAATCCTTCCAACATAGTGAAACTAAGTTAATATTCTCCTTACAAGAGCCCCCTGCTAAGACTTTATGTGAATGAACTAATCTAATAATGAATGTCAGATTCCACACTCCCATCCACAGCATAAACACCTGAGCCCACTGCGTGCACTGAACTCTGACTTATTTCCCTCTTTTGCTTCTAACACAAGCTGTCCCTTTGTTGTTTCATACCTCAGTGTTACAAATCTCTTATTTCCATTAATGTCTCCCTCCAAATTCTCGATAAGCTGAGCGATTTACAAAGTATCCTGATTATTTTGTATAAGAAGCAAACTGAAATTATCAAGTGGTAGTTATTACTGAGAGTCTAACTGTGCTTGACAAAATTAATGATTCTAATAATTATAAAAGAATCGCACTTAACTGTCCAAGATGACTCATAGATTGTTAAGTGATCCTCACCATAAAATTGAGATACATGATGGACAAGATCCTTGAGAGTGATGACCCCTGCTCAGATTGGATTACAAACGATTCAGTGAATCCTCTGTAGAAAACTCCAAGCTGATGGTACTTGTGGCTATAGGTAAAGCATACTTGCTGCTACCAAATTACCTGAATATGGGAAATGACTGGAAGAATAGAAGACGACGTCCAGACAGAAATCTGCCTGATACTGTGACCCTCCAGTGGGAAGGAAGACTTGGGGACAAGACTGAGACTTAAAGGCGCCCCAAGGGAAAAAGAAAATTATTTCATTCACTATTAATATAAAGGTAAATTTCTCCTGTAATGTTAATTGTCTGAAAAATCTTTTAAAATATATACGTCTTAAACTCACATCAAGTTGAAATATTTTCCTTATGCCACAAGAGTACTTGTAAGTTGCTGGCTTTAATGAAAGCAAAATCATCAGTACTGTTTTCAAAATTGCTACCTCGTATATATCTCTCTTCACTGAGGGAATGCCATATTTGACAAATTATGACCCAGTCAGTTCAGTTCAGTTCAGTTCAGTTGCTCAGTTGTGTCTGACTCTTTGCGACCCCATGAATTGCAGCACTCCAGGCCTCCCTGTCCATCAACAACACCCGGAGTTCACTCAGACTCACGTCCATCGTGTCAGTGATGCCATCCAGCCATCTCATCCTCTGTCGTCCCCTTCTCCTCCTGCCCCCAATCCCTCCCAGCATCAGAGTCTTTTCCAATGAGTCAGCTCTTCCCATGAGATGGCCAAAGTACTGGAGCATTTAGCATCATTCCTTCCAAAGAACACCCAGGGCTGATCTCCTTTAGAATGGACTGGTTGGATCTCCTTGCGGTCCAAGGGACTCTCAAGAGTCTTCTCCAGCACCACAGTTCAAAAGCATCAGTTCTCCAGCACTCAGGTTTGTTCACAGTCCAGCTCTCACATCCATACATGACAACTGGAAAAGCCATAGCCTTGCCTAGACGGACCTTTGTTGGCAAAGTAATGTCTCTGCTTTTGAATATGCCATCTAGGTTGGTCATAACTTTCCTTCTGAGGAGTAAGCATCTTTTAATTTCATGGCTGCAGTCACCATCTGCAGTGATTTTGGAGCCCAAAATTGTAAAGTCTGACACTCTTTCCACTGTTTCCCCATCTATTTCCCATGAAGTGATGTGACCAGATGCCATGATCTTCGTTTTCTGAATGTTGAGTTTTAAGCCAACTTTTTAAATCTCCTCTTTCACTTTAGTCAAGAGGCTTTTTAGTCCCTCTTCACTTTCTGCCATAAGGGTGGTGTCATCTGCATATCTGAGGTTATTGATATTTCTCTCAAATAACAAATCTCAACTAACAAATTCCTTTTTCCTCTCATGTGTTTTCATCAGGAATCATCTATTAAACATCCATTTTTTTATGTAGTCAGTTTTTCATTGGAGAGTTTCAGTAACTTTTTTGAAATGTCAAATCATATGGATTAGTGGCTTAAACACGTGCAATCAAAATGCTTTTGATTTCAGCATAATGTGTGTTCAGTAGGTACCAGCTGTGAAATAGGCAGTTGGGGATATGCTTCCAGCATGCATCTTCAAAAGGCATCACCATCAAGACAGATTTTTAAAGCCCTGAAAACTAGAGCAGGTCATGACCTAGTTCATGAGTTTGACCGGAAAACACTTCTGGGCCCTGAACACAGGAAAACTACAAGTGTCTTTGTCACAAATGAAACTCAGACTGGATACCAACCAGATGGCAGGAGTGCAGTGTGAGTGTGGAGCCTGGGATCTGCTTGAGGAGATTGCAATCTGTGTGTTTCTAGCTGGAGATCACGAAGTTTGAAGAAAAATGAGCTATGAACTCCTTGGCTATTTCAAGTCCTGAAAGATGAATCTGTGAAAGTGCTGCACTCAATATGCCAGAAAATTGGGAAAACTCAGCAGTGGGCACGGGACTGAAAAGGTCAGTTTTCATTCCAATCCCAAAGAAAGGCAATGCCAAAGAATGTTCAAACTACCAAACAGTTTTACTCATCTCACACGCTAGTAAAGTAATACTCAAAATTCTCCAATCCAGGCTTCAACAATATGTGAACTGTGAACTTCCTGATGTTCAAGCTGGTTTTAGAAAAGGCAGAGGAACCAGACATCAAATTGCCAACATCCACTGGATCATCGAAAAAGCAAGAGAATTCCAGAAAAAACATCTATTTCTGCTTTATTGACTATGCCAAAGCCTTTGACTGTGTGGATCACAATAAACTGTGGAAAATTCTGAGAGAGATTGGAATACCAGACCACCTGACCTGCCTCTTGAGAAATCTGTATGCAGGTCAGGAAGCAACAGTTAGAACTGGACATGGAACAAGAGACTGGTTCCAAATAGGAAAAGGAGTCCGTCAAGGCTCTATGTATATTGTCACCCTTCTTATTTAACTTATATGCAGAGTTTCATCATGAGAAATGCTGACTGGAAGAAGCACAAGCTGGAATCAAGATTGCCAGGAGAAATTTCAATAACCTCAGGTATGCATGACACCACCCTTATGGCAGAAAGTGAAGAGGAACTAAAAAGCTTCTGGATGAGAGTGAAAGAGGAGAGTGAAAAAGTTGGCTTAAAGCTCAATATTCAGAAAACGAAGATCATGGCTTCCAGTCCCATCACTTCATGGGAAATAGATGGGGAAACAGTAGAAACAGTGTCAGACTTTATTTTTGGGGCTCCAAAATCACTGCAGATGGTGACTGCAACTATGAAATTAAAAGACACTTACTCCTTGGAAGGAAAGTTATGACCAACCTAGATAGCATATTCAAAAGCGGAGACATTACTTTGCCGACTAAGGTCCATCTAGTCAAGGCTATGGTTTTTCCTGTGGTCATGTATGGATGTGAAAGTTGGACTGTGAAGAAGGCTGAGCACCAAAAAATTGATGCTTTTGAACTGTGGTATTGGAGAAGACTCTTGAGAGTCCCTTGGACTGCAAGGAGATCCAACCAGTCCATTCTGAAGGAGATCAGCCCTGGGATTTCTTTGGAAGGTAAGATGCTAAAGTGAAACTCCAGTACTTTGGCCACCTCATGTGAAGGGGTGACTCATTGAAAAAGACTCTGATGCTGGGAGGGATTGGGGGCAGGAGGAGAAGGGGACGACACAGGATGAGATGGCTGGATGACATCAATGACTCGATGGAAGTGAGTCTGTGTGAACTCTGGGATTTGGTGATGGACAGGGAGGCCTGGCGTGCTGCTATTCATGGGGTCGCAGAGAGTCAGACACGACTGAGCGACTGAACTCAACTGAACTGAACTTACCTGGGTAAAGTGACAATGCAAGAGCAGAGGGTTCATTGCCTACGGATCAGAAATTCACAGAAGAAACCTGCATTTCCAGTGGATATGACGGAGAAAGTCTGTCACCTCCTCTAGCGTCCTGGTCTTAAAATGAAAGTCTCAACTCCACAGCTCTTCTCACCTCTACTCTGGGATGCTGGGACTCCAGTTGTTTTCAGTACATTTCTCCCTGCCTGCAGATTGCTTTTCTTTCAGAGTTCTCCGAACCGATTCCAAGAGATGGACGAGAAGGCTGGTGTATGACTGATGACAACCACCATCAATTAGGAAAAGGAAAACTAATGATTGCTGCTAGATGCTCTGTGTCACCAGTTAGATTGGCAAAAACTAAAAAGGATGATAAGATCCTGTTTTGGTCAATGTGTGAGAACGTATAGGGACTTATATGGTCTTGAATATAGATTAATGTAGCCATTGTTATCATGGACAGCTGGCAGTATGCATGTGCAAGGTTTATGTGTTTTGACCAATAATATTGACTTCATGGCCCCTTATTCAGAGAAAGACTCTCGCTTACGTTATAAGACACCTGCATACACTTGTAGCAGTCTCTCCTCTAAAGGCACTGATTTCTGAGAAGGTCCGACTCTAGGAGGTGACCCTACCAGCACTTAGGGACTGAAGTCTTTATGGAAAACAACGAGGATCAAACCCAGGCCAGCCCAGGGCTGGAGAGCAGAACCTCACACTGCATGGCCCTTGCTCTTTTCTTCCTGCCTCTGCCTTGCTGCTGAAAGACGGAAACCCAACAGAGAGTTGAGAAGGTGATTTTAGAAATGTCTTCAAGAAGTAGTAGAGTAGTACTCACACTAAAGAAGCAAGAAACATTATTAAGGAGTAATGTGTGTGATTTTCTGCATTCATGTGAATGCAGAAATCTCTATGATTTCCGTATTATTCATTTTTATGATAGATCAAAGCATTTTCTACTAATCCTTCTTTCTCAAAGAATTTCTGTGACTTCCTAGGAATACTTCTAGAAGTCTGAAACACAGAAATTGGAATTGTCTTCAGCATTGAGCACAGGAGAGTTCACACACTGAATATACTGTGAAACTAGCCCCCGAGTTAAATATTTTTACCAAAGACCTAGTATCTTTCCGGTATTGCCTTTCAGTCACTGCCTCAGGCCAGCTGACCAGTCTGCTCCCTGTGGGCAGCTACTCTGGGACTCTCACTGTCCTGATTATTTGTGCCAAGCACACTTTTTTGCTGCTTGTAATATGGACTTATTGATCCAAACAGTAGTCCTATGAAAAACTACTGTTATTTTCCCCATATTTGAGAAGAAGATCAAGACAGAATGCATGCCTACATGCATGCTAAGTTGGTTCAGACAGGTCCAGCTCCTGTGACCCATGGACTGTAGCCCACCAGGCTCCTCTGTCCATGGGATTTTCAAGAAAGAATACTGGAGTGGGTTGCCATATCCGTCTCCTTAGTGTTTGTGATACTTTTCAGGGTCACACTGCTGTTAAATAGCAGAGCTGCATTCAAAGGTTTTGAAACTTCTAGAGCTCTCCTTTCACTTGTGCTCTCTTCCAGTGATTTCCACGCAGAGAAACTTTGAAGCCAGAAACCATCACAGAACAGAGCTCCTGTGTTGGAGGCAGTGAAGATACAGTGTAAGGGAGTGGATTGTTCAGTAAAGCAGGACCGAGGAGAAGGCGGGAGGAAGAGTAACAGGAGTCAGGCTCAGCCACTCAGCACCACATGCTGGCAGCTTCCCTGGAGGACGGGAGTCCTCCCCCCACATACTGACACCAACCATTCTCTGGTGATTGGGTATAAACTAGTTATACTTGTGGCTTCAGGGCTACTCATCTACCACCGTTTCAGAGACTCCTTTCTACCTGTTTCTTTTGGGTGGAGGGGGCTGCACTCCACAGCTTGCAGGATCTTAGTTCCCTGACCAGGTATCCATGGCACCTGAGCGTCTCACACTGGAAGCATGGAGTCCATTCCACTGGACTGCCAGGGATCCAGAAATTCTACCTTTTGACAATCATTTCCTGAAAAGTGATACAACTATTCTGTAGTATAAATGGACAAATGCTATTCTATGATAGGTTTATGTAGACCAAATATGTATTTAGATCTTCATAATGAAAACAGTAATTACTTTCATAAGAAATTAATAAATAAAACAAATTAGAAGATTAAGGAAATGAACATGTTTTCTACATTTTATTACAATGTAGAAAAACATTTTTACATGAAAATATAAATATGATGAGATAAAATAAATACATAAATAAACATAAATAACATCATGGCAGTCATCCCTTATGGACTGATCCCTGTGCAGTTGAATACTTTTTATATCTACTTGCTTATTGCTACTGAGAAAGTACTATTGATTGAATTCAGGAAACATGGTGGCTAAAGCAGAAATCAGAGTCTTCTAAAATGACTTCAGGGGAGTGTACAAGGGTGATGTGGCATCTTAGTCACTGAGAGTCATATCAAGATGAGTTTAGGTCTCCATCCATCATTCTTAACCTTTCGTACAAGCTGGCTGATGAAGACAAGGATCTCATGATTTCCACTCTGACGGTTTCCCAGGTGCAGTCGCTGTATCCCTTTTCTTGCAGGTAGACATGGATGCCCTGGAAGTACCTCTTCACAGCCAGGGTGGGGCCCGTCCTTCCCAGGGCAGAGTCTTCCTCTCCCATCACCTGCCCCAGGCAGGCGTCCAGGTGGTCCAGCTGCTGATGGAGTCCAGTGTGGAGCTGCTCCAGGAGAGTGGTGTCCCAGGCAGCAGAGGAGCGCTCTGTGTGAAAGAGGTTGAAACTCTGCTGGAGCATCTCGTGGAGCACAGAGATGGCCTGGGCCTCCTGGAGCTGGCCGCCCTCCACCATCTCCTGGGGGAAATCGAAGTCTTTTCTGTCTTGCAGACAGAAGCGAGGGGAGATTCTCCTCATTTCACCCAGGAGTCTGAGGTTCTTCCTGCCAACCAGCACGTGGTTCTGAGACAGGTCACAGCCCAGGGATCCTCCCGGGCCGTAGCTGACCAGCACCAGGGCCATGAGTAGAAAGAGCACGAAGGCCATGGGGAAGATGCGGCTGCTGCTGGGCTGGCTGAGACGGTGTCTGGTAGAATATTGAGGTAGATTCTCTGATGCCATGCTTTCTAAGCGAGGCCATTAAATAGTGAACATAGTAATTTTCATTTTCTAATTGTTTTAATACACTTTCACTTCCTTTTTTGATTTTCATTTATGTATTCACAATATGATCAAAGAAAGTGTCATCAGTTTAAAGTGTTAATTTTACCTATTTCCCAATAATTTCAAATGTACCCATCTGATTGTATATGTCAATTAAATGAGAGTGTTTTTATTATTCATCACTTTTATTTACACTGTTCAGCACTTTTCTGCTCAGAGTTTCAGAGCTGAAGGAAGGACATTCAGTGATGGTGTCTCTTACTGGAAACTTATGTCACAGAATCTAGTGAGTTTCAGTCATTCATTCAGGCAGTTGCTTCCACTGGGCATCTCTGTTCCTCTGTCTCTCTTCCTGTGAGAACGAAGGACGGTGAGAACCAGGCTACTCGTTCAGGTGATACTATAGTATTGAATGAAAGGTTATTTAGAAAATAATCTGTTAATGAAATGGTATTTTTAACAGTAATATCGGAATGTATTTTACTTGTTTAGGACCCTAATCCTCAAGAAGGTTTCCAAACCTCTCAATGTACTTAAATATTCCCTTAGGGGCTTCCCTGGAGGCTCAGTGATGAGGAGTCCACCTGCCAACAGGACCCCATGCGGTCCTAGAGGATGCGCGTGCTGCAGGACAGTGAGGCCGGGGGCACAACTACCGCCCTGTGCTCTAGACTCCGGGCCCCCACCACCGAAGCCAAGTGCACTGGAGCCTGAGCTCCCCAACAAGAGAGGCTCCCACAGTGAGAAGCCTGTGCCCCACAACTAGAGAGGACCCACCTCTGCCACAACTAGAGAGAAGTCCGTGTGGCAGTGAAGACACAGCACAGTGAGAAATGAATAAATGAATAAAATCATTTCAAAAGTCCCTGTGACTTTACATATAGCTACTGAGTGCGGTATGTCCCAACTGGAAAGAAGAGAAAGATGATTGATCCATCAATGTCCTGAAGATTGCCTACATTAAATACATGAATCCCCACAAAGATCTTTGTTACTTTGAGAAATTGTATTCTTCCAGTGTTCACTTTACTAACATATGTCCTGCGAGGAAAGCTCTGTGCCCCTGTTGCTAAATATATTAAATGTATTAAAAGCCCTGCACTTGGAATAACTTAGGTGCACGCACAGAGGAGCCCCTGTGTCTCCACCTTTGCTCACTGTGGGGCGGGGTTCCCTCTGTTTACTGTGTTTCTCTGGGAGGCTGGACAGTCTGGACCCGCAGTGCTTGGCAGGCAGAGCAGGTGAAGTCACAGGAGAGTGTCTGACAGAGCTAGAACTTTCACTCTGGTTCTGCTTTGAGTTGGTGGTTTGCAGTCATAAGGGGAAATTGACAACCAGAAACCGTAATGGAGAAGGACACAGCTGTATGAATGAAGAGGACGCCTTCATGCAGAGTGAATGAGGAGAGCACGCTGGGGATTTCTGCACTGGGAGGAAGTGCTGAGGATTACGGTGCATCCTCCTAGAAGTCAAGGGAAGGCACTCCTTTGAATGAATTATTCAAAGTTTAGTGATGGCATGTGTGTTTAATATATATAAATAAGCTTGAGAAACCCTTTTACTTCCTTAGAGTCACATTTCTCATGGCAGCTACTGGTTCTGCATGGCCTCTCTTAGCTGTCTCTGCAGTCCCCAGCCTGCCTTGTTCTTCTTGCCTCCATTTGAAGAGTTCAGGAAGATTCTTTACTCAGGAATGGCCAAGTGTAGAAAACTTACTCCCCCTTCCTCATCCTACTCCAGGATCCTAGACTCCACATATGCAGATTGACCTCCCATGATGTCTGTGCTGCTGCTGCTGCTAAGTTGCTTCAGTCCTGTCTGACTCTGTGCTACTCCATAGACGGCAGCCCACTAGTCTCCACCGTCACTGGGATTCTCCAGGAAGAACACTAGAGTGGGTCGCCATTTCCTTCTCCAATGCATGAAAATGAAAAGTGAAAGTGAAGCCACTCAGTCGTGTCCAACTCTTAGCGACCCATGGACTGCAGCCTACCAGGCTCCCGCGTTGCTGGGATTCTCCAGGCAAGAGTACTGGAGTGGGGTGCCATTGCCTTCTCTGCATGATGTATGTGGCTCTCCACTAATCCTTGAAGGCACTCCGGTTATTACAGGCCCCAGGCAGGCACCTGAGTCCATGACCTGGGCTTTTCTCCACCCATCTCCCTCCCTCCTCTAGTCTGTGTCTCAAGAATCACATTCAATCCCCCCTCAAGTTGTCCATTGTTCCTTCTATGACCCAGGGTGGGTGACCCCGTTCCCTCTTCATTAAGAAGAATTCAGTACAGGCTTATCTTGTAGGATCAGGCTTTGGGTCAGGTTTTATTCAAAGATGTGTGCAAGCTCCTTTGTTTTTTTTGAATTACTTTTATTTTCTCTACTGAAAAACAAGAGTAGTCTTGTACAAAATATAGTACAAAGCAAGTATCTTATGAATGATAAAGATTTAAATTCTATGAACAGCCTAAATATTTCCAATAATTTAAAGAAATAAATAAATGTTACAACTTTTTAAGATATGGAAAACAGATTCTTAAATCTGTTTTAAACAGTTATAGTAACAAAACCTTTAACATATATTTAAATAATCCCATACATTAGCTATTACTTATATTTCATCTGACACAAGAATAGAGTTAAAGGTTGCATTTTGAGTCTTAGAAAATAGCCATTTAGTTGACCAGATGAACTGTTTTCAGATTCAACTCCTTCTTTATTTCCTGAGTTTTCTGATGAGCTTGTTGGCAAAGACCAAGCGCCTTCTGATTTCCACGCTGACAACCTCCCAGGCACAGCGGCTGTATTCTTTCTCTTTGAGATACACACTGATTCGCTGGAAGTAACTCTTCACAGCCAATCTGGAGTTCTCAGTCCCTAGAGGTGACTGTTCCAGTGTCTTTCCCTCCCTCAGACACGCGTCCAGGTCCTCCAGCTGCTGATCAAGTCCCACGAGGAATCTGTCCAGGAGGCTCTCTTCCCGACCTGCAGAGAGCCCGTGGGCTGAAGAGCTGGAAGGTCTGCTGGAGCAACTCGTGCACAACAGCTGTGGCTTCTGTCTTCTCAAGCCTGGTCCTGTGCACCAGGGTCTGAGGAAATCTGAAGTCAGTCCTGTCCCTCAGACAGGACACAATGGGCACTCTCTCCATCTGACTCCAACGTCGAGGCTTTCCAGATTGCCGTGGCTGGCAGGCAGCTCACAGCCCAGGGAGCACGTGGGGCTGGAGCAGAGCATCACCAGGGCCAGCAGCACTGAGACGGGGAGGGCCATTGGGATGCTGGGGGCTTGCAGGACCGCCTGCAGGGGAGGTCTAGGCAAGTTCTGAGGGCTTTGGGTGATAGGTGGCTCTTAAAGAGTGAGTAGAGAAACTTTCATTTTCTGGGTTTTTCCACATTTTCCCTTTCCTTTCTTTTTCTACTCTTTGTAGTGAAATCAATAAAAGTGCTAATTTTTGCCATGAGTGCCTAGGTGGGGGACATCAAATCATGCGTGCCACTGTGGTTGATAGCTACACAGCCGTATATTATGCTTTTCACACCTCCTTTGTTGCTCCTCGGAGAAGAGTCTGATCAAAGTCAGAGAAGGGACAAATATTCATACAATTGTGGCTTTTCCAGGTCACCAAGAAATGTTCAGTATGAAAAGAGCTTATGAGAGAAGCTTTGGATTTTTCTCATTTTTCCCTCATTTACACTTTTCTCCCTTCTTTAAAAAATTTTGGTTCTGTATGTACCTTTATGATGTCGCCTGAGTAGGCCTTAAGCTCCCTGGAGACATTATAGGGAACAATATCACTGATATCATTTGTTAAAAGTGAGTTATTTTGCAAGTATAATCCACAAGGCACTTTTTAAGGTGTTGGTTGTCCTAAACACTTCATGTTTGCCTGTGTTTATTTCTCTTTCTCCTGTACCACTGCAATATTTCAGAGGATATTTTGCTTCAGTCTTTGTGTGATCGTGCAGATAATCTCATCTCCTTAGATATTTCACAGTGAAGTGATAATCTACCATATATTCAGGGATACTGAGGTTGCAATTACATTTCTCCTTGTAATGCATGTCTTTACCAATTCTGTAAGGTACAGATAATTTTTAATAATATTAATGACAGAAATTTTTGCATGCAGCCTCTCAACAAAGTGTTTTTAATAAACATGAATTAATCTTCACAGCTTTCCTATGAGATAATTACTATAATTATTGACATGTCTGCAAATACTGCTGCTAAGTCGCTTCAGTCGTGTCTGATCAGTGCAACCCCATAGACGGCAGCCCAGCAGGCTCTCCAATCCCTGGGATTTTCCAGGCAAGAGTACTGGAGTGGGTTGCCATTGCCTTCTCCAGTTTGCAAATAAGGAAACTGAAAACTCAGAGAGATTACTTAACTTGCTAACAGTCAGGATTAACTGTATAAGTGGTACTTGACCACTGTACTCTTCAGCCTCCACATTATTCCTCATTAACCTTAAGCATTCTCCATAAGCTACATAACATACAGTTGTAATTAAGTAATCCCTCTAATTATGTAACATTTGACTGCCCTGAGAGATTGTAAGCTCCCTAAAGGCAGTAATGGCACAAGTGGAGAATCCAGGAAGGTGTGTGTCCCTGGACAGAGGGGTCTCTGTCCCATTGTTGTTTGTCACTAAGGCATGTCTGACTCTCTTTGATACCATGGGCTACAGCACACCAGGCTTCCCTGTCCTTCTCTATCTCTCACAGTTTGTTAAAATACATGTTCATTGATTTGACCCAAAGTGATCGAATCATCTCATCCTCTGTTGATCACTTCTCGTCCTGCCCTCAATCATTCCCAGCATCAGCGTCTTTTCCAGTGAGTGGGCTCTTCCCATCAGGTGGCTGAATTATTGGAGCTTCAGCTCTGTCCCAGAAGTAGTTCTAAGAGAACTATCCACACCAAAGTTTGAGTAGACCTAGTATTTGAAGACTGTTTCAGAAAATGAGAATCTTCTGAAAACAAAGATTGTAAGAGTAAATTTAAATGGGTTTTTTAACTTTCTGAATAGTTTCTCAAAATATTATCTCAGGTGGAAACAGAGACTGTCAGAGTTGTGGTTTAGTTGCCATAGTCGGCCAGGCTCCTCTGTAGATCTCAAAAAAACACCACTTGAAATACAGGATTGGAACTTATCAGGTGCAAAGGGAACTGTGTACTCAACTGTTGTCTAATGATTGTAATGTCCCAGGAATGAGCGAATGGCACTTTTGTGACATTGAGTAATAGGAATTGGAGAGGAAGACCTTACTAAGTGTTCCTCTAAAGAAGGAAGCACCTTGTCAGAGCAGACAGCTCGGTCCAGTGCATGAGACAGTGGACATGGGGAAGATCCCTGGGTTGATGTCACAGCTCCAGCCTGCACTGCCTGTGTGACCTGCGGCACTACGGTTTCTCCTCTTCAATGGAACTGATCATCACAGAAGTTTCACTGGATTTTTCTGAAGATTGTAGGACGTAACGTACTTCTGACAATGCTTGGACATATAAGCTTTCAGTGTCTGTTAACTGCTCCCACGAGGCAGAAAATTCACACATCCATCTATGGAAACTGGATAGAATTTCCCTGAGATGACCTGTTTCCCTTCCCTTAATGCTCAGCTCACTGGTCAACATTATTAATCTAATCTCATCTCTGCGTGAACATGATGTGCTGTCCAAACACTACACCTAGTCGCTTCCAGGGAACAGCTGGCCTCTCACACATGAATAGGGTGACCGTCCAGTCCGTACCCCAGTCTCTCTTCAGGGCGAGTTAATAGGTCTACATCCTCAGAATCCCACAACCTCCACGAAGAGGGAGAAATGTGAACAGACAAATAAAGATACAAATAAAGATAAATAAATAGATACTGGGAGTTAGCAGAGCGGTCCACTACCCTTTTAGGTAACACTGTGCCTAAGAGCCTGCCACCCTCCTTGGCTCTGTCTGCAGCTAAACAGTGTGACAATAAGCTGCTCTCTAATCTGTCATCTGTAGAGCTCTGCATCCCTGTTTGTGTAGTTAAGTGACATTTTGTCATTTGGCAGCGATGTCACTGTACGTTTTTCAACTACATCATTCACTTTCTCTTGACCTTTGTGCATTACTTCTTCATTCAGTGCTTACTTTTACTTTCTAGGAATGTTCAATGAGTGGAAAGTTGGATCTCTTGAAAAATCATGGAGGAAATACATTAACTGTTCTATTCATTTCCGTTTTCTGTTCCTGTTTTTGCAATAAACCTCAAAATGGAAATAGAAAAGATTGTAGGAGCATTAGCACAGCTTTTACAAACTGAAATACAAATGACAAGAAGAGGCAGCAATATGAAAACTGTATAAAAGTACCTAACAAAAAGTGGGTTGCTTGGACATGACAGGACAATGGCCTGGGCTAAGAAGGCACATTCTAACCACTTGAACACTTGGACAGGAGCGGTGGTTACACTTGATTTTATTTATTTATTTTTTATTTTTTATTTTTTTAGTTTTTAAATTTTAAAATCTTTAATTCTTACATGCGTTCCCAAACATGAACCCCCCTCCCACCTCCCTCCCCATAACATCTCTCTGGGTCATCCCCATGCACCAGCCCCAAGCATGCTGTATCCTGCATCAGACATAGACTGGCGATTCAATTCTTACATGATATTATACATGTTAGAATGCCATTCTCCCAAATCATCCCACCCTCTCCCTCTCCCTCTGAGTCCAAAAGTCCGTTATACACATCTGTGTCTTTTTTCCTGTCTTGCATACAGGGTCGTCATTGCCATCTTTCTAAATTCCATATATATGTGTTAGTATACTGTATTGGTGTTTTTCTTTCTGGCTTACTTCACTCTGTATAATCGGCTCCAGTTTCATCCATCTCTTCAGAACTGATTCAAATGAATTCTTTTTAACGGCTGAGTAATACTCCATTGTGTATATGTACCACAGCTTTCTTATCCATTCATCTGCTGATGGACATCTAGGTTGTTTCCATGTCCTGGCTATTATAAACAGTGCTGCGATGAACATTGGGGTACACGTGTCTCTTTCAATTCTGGTTTCCTCAGTGTGTATGCCCAGCAGTGGAATTGCTGGGTCATACGGTAGTTCTATTTGCAATTTTTTAAGGAATCTCCACACTGTTCTCCATAGTGGCTGTACTAGTTTGCATTCCCACCAACAGTGTAAGAGGGTTCCCTTTTCTCCACACCCTCTCCAGCATTTATTGCTTGCAGATTTTTGGATCGCAGCCATTCTGACTGGTGTGAAGTGGTACCCCATTGTGGTTTTGATTTGCATTTCTCTAATAATGAGTGATGTTGAGCATCTTTTCATGTGTTTGTTAGCCATCCGTATGTCTTCTTTGGAGAAATGTCTATTTAGTTCTTTGGCCCATTTTTTGATCGGGTCGTTTATTTTTCTGGAATTAAGCTGCATAAGTTGCTTGTATATTTTTGAGATTAGTTGTTTGTCAGTTGCTTCATTTGCTATTATTTTCTCCCATTCAGAAGGCTGTCTTTTCACCTTGCTTATATTTTCCTTTGTTGTGCAGAAGCTTTTAATTTTAATTAGATCCCATTTGTTTATTTTTGCTTTAATTTCCAGAATTCTGGGAGGTAGATCATAGAGGATCCTGCTGTGATTTATGTCAGAGAGTGTTTTACCTATGTTCTCCTCTAGGAGTTTTATAGTTTCTGGTCTTACATTTAGATCTTTAATCCATAAAAAATATGGAACGCTTCACGAATTTGCGTGTCATCCTTGCGCAGGGGCCATGCTAATCTTCTCTGTATCGTTCCAATTTTTTAGTATATGTGCTGCCGAAGCGAGCACTACAGTTGATTTTATTAATTTGAACTTAGACGAGCATCAGGATTTAAGATGGAAGTGTTGTAGTCCCAAATTCTATTTAAATGTTCTAATTGTTGAAACATTTCTTTTGTATTGAGAATATTCCATTCTGTGTATCACAATTCAAATTGTATGCATGGAAAACAAAACAGAGAGGATTTTTTGGAATGAATATGCCAATCTCAATAAATAAATTTTCCATTATAATAGCAATTTCAAAAATTCAAATTTTGAAAATCTTCAGCCATCATGTAAAACAGACTCTCTATAATATCTATTGTTTCCCTGACCTAAATTAACCACCTTTTTAGGGAAACAATTTGAGGCACAGCTAAACCAGACCTCCCCCATAAAAATACATATACATATATAGCTGCATCAACATTCAAAAAACAAAGATCATGGCACACAGTCCCATCACTTCATGGCAAATAGATGGGGAAGAAGTGGCAACACTGTCAGATTTCATTTTCTTGGGGTCCAAAATTACCACGGATGGTGACTGTAGCCACAAAATTAAAAGACTCTTTCTCTTGGAAGAAATTATATGAGAAACCTAGACAGTGTGTTAAAAAGCAGAGATACCATGTTGCCAACAAAGGTCCATCTAGTCAAGGCTATGGTTTTTCCAGTGGTCATGTATGGATGTGATTTGGGTCAAAAAGAAAGTGAGCGCCGAAGAATTGATGTTTTTGAACTGTGGTACTGAGGAAGAGTCTTGAGAGTCCCTTGGACTGCAGGGAGCTCAAACCAGTCACTCCTAAAGGACATCAACCTGAATATGCATTGAAAGGACTGATGCTGAAACTGAAGCTCTAATACTTTGGCCACCTTCTGAGAAGAAACCGACCCTTTGAAAATGACCCTGATGCTGTGGAAGATTGAGGGCAGGAGGAGAAGGGGGCAACAGAGGATGAGATGGTTGCTTGGCATCACTGACTCAATTGATATGAGTTTGAGCAAACTTGGGAGATAGTGAAGTACTTGAAACATTTCTTTTGTATTTAGAATATTTCATTTTGTGTATCACAATTCAGATTGTATGCATGGAAAACAAAACAGAGGGGATTTTTTGGAATGAATATGCCTGGCATGCTACAGTTCATGGGGTCACAGACAGTCAGATATAACTAAGCGACTGAACAAAAACACATACACATACATAAATACACACACTTGTACAATATATATTAAATAAGTATATACATATGTGTTGCTACTTTAACATAAAAGGGTGAACAGCAAATGTTTATTGAATTGCTATTGTATCCTGTATTATTTATTTTGCTGCACCCTAAATGTTACCTCATCAGCAGGATAACGGCTAGACTAATTAAGTGACTGTTTGTGGTATTAATAGACTGAGCAGAGTAATGTGTCAAATCCTTTATATACTGTTCCATCAATTGCGATTAATTTTATCTCTTAACTCTTTGTGGATACAAAAATTTGCTTTTGTTTTTTTGTCCTCGCACACAGCATGTGTGAGTTATTTTTTGAAGATCATTATTAGGAAGACTGTCTTCCACTTTCCATTTGCAATATGTAGAAGATCAGGATGAGGCTCTTGGGCCTGGACCCAAAAGGAAGACTCACTCATCACTTTTTCTTCAGTCATCCTCACCTAGTTGCAAGGAACTGCCTGATTATCCTTTTCTTGTCTCCCTCAGGTAGTAAGGAAACAGCCTGTAATGTGTCTGCACTGTGGCTATTTCCCTGCAGGCAATGCCTTCAGGGATCAGCTTGGACGTTTCTTTCAAACAGCCGATGATACTGTGAACTATGACAGGCATTCTTGTCATTCTCCCCAAAGCTGATTTGGAGAGAGAGCATTTGGGTCAGATTGTATTTTAAGGAAGTGTGTGCAAGCAAGAACAATCCTTGTTCCCCTCGACCCCTACCAGAACTTCATTTGAACAAATAGTGCAACCGTGAAACCTGGCCTCATGCCCTGTCAAGTACAAACTAGCATGTGCCATTGGCGCTTGCCACCTCCCTACAGGGATTAAATCATGTGCAACTGCAGCTGATTCTCAACACCCCTGGAAAGGAATCTCGGGTGGAAAGCAGAAGTGAGGCATTCTGTGTGCAGGGAAAACTGGCAGAGCAAGTCTTCAGAAGGTGAGCTGTTTTCAGGAGCCCATTTTAACTCAATTGTTCTTCTATCTCCTCACATCTAGAAAAGCATGGAAACCCTTCATGGTGACGACTGCTTCTTGTAACTCCAAGAAACCTTCACGACACTGGCAGAAAACGTACACAAAAAATAGGCACATGATTGCATGTATTGCCTCTTCACCAAAATCACATATATCCCTCTGTGTGTCTTTGGAACAGCTTCTCAGAACTATCTGAGGTGCTGTCTCCTGGGCTGCAGTCCTCATTTTGCTCCCCAAACACTTAACTTTCAACTTTCGTGTTGCGCATTTTTGAAAGTCAGCACCCTGAACTTATCTCTTCATCCATTCATCACCCAACAGTTTCCCAACTTGCTTGCACTGAGATTCCCATGAGGATAAATCCAGGCCAGGGAACGTGAGAAGAAGGGCTCTCACCCTGCATAGTCCTGGCGCTTGGAAGCATCCCCTGTGAGCCACCAGACTTCATGTCTTTACTGCCGCGTGTACTAGATCCAGGTACCACAAACTTGGAGTCACATATTGATGATGGAAAAAGCCACAGAACAGAAGGTACCCATGTCCCTGAATCACCCTTTGAATGCGAGCAAACCAGAAGATTCACCTGATCTGGAAGGCCTGCATTGTGCTCTTCAGAGAAGGAAAGATAAGTACCTATGATGATGAAAATCCACACAGTTTATTCTTTATCTCTATAGCACCTAGACTTAACTGAAAAAGATATTGAAGAACAGAGGATCCTGGACACCTGTCCATGGAAAGAAACTCTGGACGCTGAGTATAGAAAATACCAGCCCTGCAGACATCAAGAGATCTTTTCAATGATGATCAAAAGATCTTTATGCAAGAAAAGACATTCTGTTCTGCTGTCCACACCTGCTTCTGAAAAATCATGATTTTCATTTCGGTTTTCAGTGCCTGAGAAAGTATGAGCTGCAATTGCTTTGGAAGAGGAAGCAAACAATAATGGAATTCATTAGCGAGTGTTACAAATATAAACACCCTTATCGTTGCCATTTCTTTGAGGATTCATACATGAGGGAAAGGCCCTTTTCATTTCCACTCTGACAGCCTCTCAGGCAAAGTGGCTGTATTCCAGCTCCTGAGGTAGAGATGGATGCCCTGGAAATACTCCCGGGCAGGAAGTCCAGTGAGAACTGCACAGACTGTCTCCTTCCATCGGCTCCAGTTGTTTCAGGCTCTGATCCGGGCTGCAGGGTAGCAGGGCTGTCCTCCGTGGTGAAGAGTTGGAAGCTCTGCTGGAGCATCAGATAGTGGTTGCAGGGGCCCTGAGTCATCTGCACTGGAGTGATCATCTCTCTTTTCCGAGGAGATCTGAAGTCGGCTCTGTCCTTTAGGCGCGACTGAGAGCGGATCCTTTGCATCTGTTTCAGGTGTTTGAAGATTTCCCTGTGTTTCTGGCGGTGGATCCCAGGCTCCTTCCAGCAAAGAGAGCAAGCAGGAATGCAGCAGCTCCTTCCACCAGCAAGTGGATGTGGGCCATAGAGAATGTCGGTGCTTCTGCAGACGGCCGGCAGGGGGCGCGCGAGCACCGCGAAGCGATGAGAAAGCGCTGAGAAGGATCCGCAGACCGCCTGCTTCTCCAGGCGAGCGCGAGAGCGCGAACGCTGTGGATCCATCGTTTTTGCTTTCGAATCACAGTGGTAGGAGAGTTTGCAGTTGATTCTCGTGTGGCTGCTAGAGAGACAGGACGCAAAGTTTCCACAGAGCTTTTAATAGGAGCACTGATTCAAGGGTGCGCATATCATTAGCTCTTTTGTGGGAAAGGCCTGGTTTCCGCTGTCGTGAGTAGGAAGAGAGAATATTGCATTTTCGGAAAGATCCCCTGAGTAGTGGCCTTTCTTCCACATGTCAGCTCGAACTGGCCATGTTTGAGGAAAGGAACCCCCAAGGTAGGGTTTCTGAGTGAGATGAGGCTGATTTTACAGATTGGGGCTCACTTCCGGCGAAGGGAACCCACAGCTCAGAGAAAGGTACCCGGCAGCGGTGGTGGGATTATTGGCGATGCGAGGATGGACAGCGCTGTGCCCTAAAGTGAAACTAGAGGGTGAGCAAGACACTACTGGCTGCCGACTCATATGGGCCGTTGCTGACCTAGTGAAACACAGTGTCTGGGATGAGACAACCAGCTGTGCCGCGTTGATGGAGGGTGGGGGGAGCGCGGCGTTGGAATCCCGCGTTGGCTTAAAGAGGATAAGCTGAGGAAGGATGGGAGGGGGTCGTGCACCAGGTGAAACACGGGGGAGTGGGCGTTGCGCACACGGAGCGCGGCGGCTCAGAGACTATTCGCTGTGGGACCTGCTGGGGCGTTGCTCACACGGTCGAATCCCGCGGTGGCTAGGAGGCGCTTTGCTGTGGGATGATGGAGAGCGTTCGGCACCAAGTGGAACACAGTCGCCGCGATGAGACTATTGGCTTTACCACCATTAGGGGGCGGAGTAGGGGCCAGGATGGACAGTAGATCCCGCGGTGGAGCCAAGACTATTCCCTGTGGGACTATGGGAGGGAGTTCGGAACAAAATGAAACACAGTCGCGGCAATGATAGTATCGGCTATGGGGCGATACCCGGCGGTGGCGATGAGCCCATTTGCTATGGGACAGTGTCAAGAGTTGAGGTGAAATTTAAACCCGGCGGTGGGGATGAGGCCTTGGGTGATCTGAGTACCGGGCAGCTTTGAGGAAAAGTGAAACACCGCGGGGGAGATGGGATTCTTGGCGATGGGAAGGCAGGACAGCGATGTGGTGCACAAAGGGGAAACTGGCGGCGGCCAGGAGCCTACAGGCGATGGGACCACGGGCGGACGTTGGGCATAAAGGGGAAAGTGGTGGTGGCTCTGAGAAGAGTGGACGGCGCTGCGGACAAAGTGAAAGGCAGCATCGGCGATGAGCCATTTGTTACGGGGACTATGCGAGGGCGTTGCTCATGTAGGGGAGCCTGGCGCTGGCCAGGAGACTCTTCCCTGTGGCACAGTGGGAAGGCGTTATGGACAAAGTGAAACGGCGGTGGGATGAGACCTTGGGCGATGTCCTTGGAGTTGAAGTGAAACACCGCTTTGCCGATGAGCCTGTAGGCGCTGGGACCATGGGAGGTCGTTGGGCAAAAAGGGGAAGTCAGCGGTGGCAAGGAGTCTTGGTTTCCAGAGGATACATATCGTTGCGGACAAAACGAAAGCCAGCAGGGGCGTTGAGACAGACAGCTTTGAGACTATTGGCTTTGGGACGATGCCTATGGGCGATGAGACCTTGTCAGAACATCGCAGACTATTGGCTGTGGGGCGATGGGCGGGCGTTTCTCACACAGGGGAGCCCTGCTTGGCTGTGAGACGAGGAGTCCGAGGCCGACAAAGTGAAACCGGACGGTGGCGAAAAACTGCTGGTGGTGGGACGACTGGACAGCTTTGAGACAAAGTTAAACCCTGCGGAGGGATGAGACCACCGGACGATGGATGGGTGTGGTCCACACAGGGGACCCTGGAAGTGGCGACGAGACTATTCGCTGAGGCAGGATGGAAAGGCGTTGGGCACACAGTGAAACACGGTGGCAGCGCTGAGGCTTTTGGCTTCGAGTTGACGGGACGGCTTTGCGGGCAAAGTGAAAGCGAGCACAGGTGATGAGACAATGGGCTTGGGGCCGTGGCACCGTGGTGTGGACAGAGTTAAACCCGGCGGTGGGGGTGAGACTGTGAGAGATGGGACGATGGGAGGACCTTGAACACCAAGCGGAGCCAGGGGGAGTCAGTGAGGCTATAGGCTTAGAGCCATTTTGGACAACGTGAGAAACAGCCAAGGCGATGAGACTGGCTCTGGGACCCTGGGAGTGCGTTGCAGCCAGAGGAGAAGTCAGCGGTGGCCAGGAGACAAATAACCATGGGACGGTTTGGGGGACTTTCTGGGGGTGAGAAGGAACGCGGCCACCACCTGGGTCAGGGATCAAAGAAGTGTGCGCCCCTGGAATGCTCTGAAATTTTCAGGGTCTCTCAAGGATTCCGCGTTGAAGTGGGGGAGTAAGTGTTAAATAGCTGAAAACTAGGAATATTTGAAAAAGCAGAGCACTTTATTTGTTTGAATTAATTTTATATTGAATTATATACTTATTTTAAAAGAAATATCTCACGTTTCCAATTTTATTATAAATTTATAGAAGGCATTTTAAATATTAAGCATAGAATATTAAAATATATTTTGTATATAACAGTACATTTTGTTAAACTTTATTTAAACTATATTTTCTGTGTACTAAAACAAGTATTTAATATCGTTTTACTTTTCCGTCTTTTACGGATGTAAATTTAATATTTCCAAGATCACTTTTCACTTATTTTTAATTGAGTGAATTACCATCTTTGACAATTTCTAATGACCCCCAAGACAGTCTTAAGTAATTTTCGACTCATGTTCCTGAAACCTCTTTCTGAGGACTGCGTTGTTGGAAATAAGGGTTGGAGTATACAAGCAACTGAGGACATTTAGAAGGTCAGAATTTTTCATTTACTTTAGTAAGAATTTTATAAATTAATTGCAATTTGCCCAAATTTTATTGGTTTAAAGAAGTCTTACTTTGTAAGATTCTCAAATGTAAGGTGGTGTATATTTTACCCCAATTGGAAAAAAAAAGAGAGGAAAAAACGCCCACATCATATAGACGGGCCCTCTGGCCTAAGCACTTTGGTACATTTAAAGATGTGAACAAGACAAGCGCAGGTAGACTGTGTGGATACATGGAGAGCATGCATATAACTCGGACATTCCACAGGGCTGCCATGTATTTTAAATTCCTCAAAGGCAGGGGCCAGAAACGCTACTACTCTGCAGGCTTGTTTGGCAATGAATGTCTCCAAGGTGCTCTGCAATTTTTAATATGTGTTGTCACAAAAATCAAATTGACATTGAAACTGCAACATTGACTTTTGTTTCATAAATAATTTATTTCTCATATAAAAGTTTAAATAAATAAATAGTGCATAAATCAATTTAAAAATAGCTTAGTCTTTAACTGTCCATTGAAATCAGCGCCTTGCATCGTCATTTAGTTCAAGAGCCTCTGCTGCTGACGAGGCTCACCTCAAAGTCACATTGTCCCTTCCCAGAGCCACAGGTGGGAGATGTTCAGTCACGGAGGTAACCTGTTAGGCTCTTCAGGAAAGAAAAGTTCCTAAGCAATTGCACTTGCACGACTGTCCAGGCACACCTGTTGTGCTCCTTGGACTTAAGGTACTGCCCGAGGTTGAAGTAATATTTCCTCAGGTGAAGATCGGTCGTGTCTCCCATAGTGGAGGTTTGCTTCTGCATTATTTCCTTCTGGATTGGCTCCAGACGATTCATCTGCCCATAGAGTTCCTCAAGGAGGTGCTCAATGATGGCGTCAGACCAGCCAGTGCTGGAGAAGTCTCTGGTGAGAATATTGAAGATCTGCTGGAGCATCTCATACATGACCAATATGGCATCTTCCTTCCGGAACTGCTGTGCTTGCTTCATCTCCTCAGGCATCTGGAAGTCCATCCTGAACTCGAGGCAATGTTGAGGAGTTGAAGGTAACTGCCACAGGAGGTTCTGGCACACCTCAAGGCTCCGCTCTTGTTGGAATCGAAGCAAGCTGTAGCTCCTGCAAAGAGCTGTGGTGGAGAGACACAGCAGGAGAACCATCTGGAGGAGGCACCGGTAGGTCATGGTGAAATCAGGCCCAGGGCTGCCTGTTCTGCTAGTAGGTGCTGAAGCTGAGTCTTCAAGAGTTTGCAGAGTGAATGTCCTTCCTCCTTGAGTGTGGGCTACTTATACAGGGTGGCCCTCCATTCTTACTATTTGAGAGGAATTTCCCACTTTCAGGTCTCCCTTTCAGTTTTCCCATGTCATTTGAATTATTAGTTGCCTCTAAAACTCTTTTTCTTTAAGCTCCTTGCTATTTTAATTTATATATACCATGGGGAAAAAAGATATAGAAACTGAGAATTTCTAATGTTTGTAAAGTTTCAATGAATTGCTGAATGTTAAAAAATAATATAAGCCACATCTTTTCAACTTGATTATTACGGGATTCGTTCATTTCAAAAGATTTTTCTTTTTTTTCTTTTCATATTATGAGATTTGTGGAGAGGGGGCCTTGTTTGTAAGAGTTTTCTTTTTCATAAGAATTAGGTTTCATTCTCAAATCTGCTATTACCAAGCATTAATACTTGCAGTTTATGATTTTAACAAAGGCATCTATTTTTTTCTATCTACAATAGAGTGATGTTCCTAGAGGGGTGGGAGAGGTTCCAGAGGGAGGGGAGATATGTATACCTGTGGCTGATTCATGTTGCTGTATGGCAGAAACCAACACAATATTGTAAAGCAATTATCATTCACTTAACTAAATATATTTAAATAAAAAGAAAAAATAATGTATATAAAAAACAAAATAGAATGTTGTTAAACTAAGTTGTTCTGAATTGTGTTGGAGGCCTTAGCCATAAGGAGCAAGACATCACATAACGTTATCAACCTTGTTGTTTTTCAGTAGCTAAGTCGGGTCTGACTTTTTGTGACCCCATGGGATGCAGAATGCCAGGCTTCCCTGTCCTTCAGTACCTCCGGAGTTTGTTCAAACTCATTATCACTTCATGGTAAATAGATGGGGAAACAATGGAAACAGTGACAGACTTTCTTTGCTTGGGCTCCAAAATCAGTGCAGATGGTGACTGCAGCTAGGAAATTAAAAGACCACTTCTTTTTATATGAATGTGCAATTTAAAATTTTCTGGAGGCCACATCAAAAGAGTAAACAGAAAAAAGATAATTTTAACAGTATATTTTACTTAATATTTCTAAATGTTATCATTTCAACATAAACCAATACAAAATTAGTAGTGAGATAGTTACATTCTTCTTTTTCATAGGGCCTTCAAAATAGAGTACATGGTGTTAGTCATAGTACAGCTCAGGCTGGACTAGTCAAGTGCTCAGCTGGCCACATGGGGTTGTCGGCTCCATGGTGACCAACACAGCTCAAACTGGAGGGAGCAGTACGAAAACAAGACTAACATTAAAAATCAACCACTTTTTTTATATGAGCAATTAAAAGTTGGAAAATGACATTTAAAAATGATACCATTGACAATAACATAAAGTGTCTACTACTGAGAAACTGTCATAGCCAGAGGTGGCTAAGAAGACGTGGCAATTAAAGGTAACGGGGCATCCTAAATGACATCCCAGAAGAGAAAAAGAACATTAGGTAAAAGATGAAGGAGATCTGGGAATTCCCTGGAGATCTAGTGGTTGGGACTCTATGCTTTCAGGGCAGGAGGCCCGAGTTCCATCCCTGGTCAGAGAACTAAGATCCCACAAGTCTCAGAACCAAAAATAAGAAACCAAATAAAAAGTTGCTACAACCAGAGTGTGTGTGTGAGGGGGCGGGGTGGGGGGAGGGAGAGGCATTAGGAGCTCTTCATAAAGTGTAGACTGGGTAATTTTTAATAATAGTTTGTGACTGGACTGGCTCTTTGTGGCAGCAGGCGGGCTTTCTCCAGTTGGAGCAAGTGTGGCTGCTCTCTAGCTGAGCTGCTCGGGCTTCTCCCTGCAGAGCTCTCTCCTGCTGCAGAGCACAGACTCCAGGGCCCAACTCAGTAGTTGTGGGGCACAGGCGCAGGGACCTCACAGCGCATGTCATCCTCCCTGAGCGGGGCTGGAACCCAGGTCCCCTGCACTGTCAGGTGAGTTCTTAACCACTGGCCCGCCAGGGAAGTCCTAGACTTTAATCCTTTTGAATATAGCATTGACAGGCCCAATTACCTTCCCTTTTGGCCTCTAAGGACAAGTGTAGAATTGAAATTTGATTCAGATTAGATGGCCAGAAACTAATGAAGAATCGAAGGTTTCTCTGTTACATTGAGATTGTCTTTTTTTCCCTCTTGATCATCAATAAGGATTAAGCAACTTGCCCAACTAATTCTTCTTCTGAGTGAGCAAAAGACATGTAAGCATGTGATGAGGTGGTCAGCATCCATGAGAAGGGAATACAGAGTCTACAATAGGAGACTGCCAAGGTCACCTGCTACTGAGACTCACACTGTCTGTCATTTAGTGAGCAAGTATTTAGCAAATGTTTCTTAACCACTTCATGAACAAAAGAAGCAAATGCTGCCAATTTAGAGCGTGTCTTCCCACCTTCGAGCTGCGGCCTCGCTTTCAACCTCTCTCAGCACCTGAGGCTGAATCCGCCCAGGCTGGGGCTGCCCTGTGCTCACAGCCAACAGCTGGTGGGCCCAGAGCCCCTTCTCAGGCCTCCCACCTGGTATAGAGAGGGACAATGTGCAGAGCATCTAAGTGCTCCTGGTTGCAGTCTTCTCTCTTGCCCTTTCTCACACCCTGGACATCTTGTCAAAAGTCTTGGATTGATTCATGCAGTTTTTTTCTAGCTCACTTCAGGATGCAGCTGGAACTAGGACCTTGGCTGAAGGCCTCTTTGCCTAGCTCTCCTAACACCTCCAGAACATACCCAGCCAGAAGATCCCACACTGTGCACCCCTGTCACTCTCAGAATGCTCCCATCGGAGGGTCAATGGCCCAGGACCAGGCAGGAACAGCGCAGGCCTTGTTTTCACTGTTTCCTGCCAGGACCCACTGCTGCTGGACACTCAGACTGGCCCTTTCAGAACATGCCCGTCTGCATCAAGCCTGCATTTACTTCAGATCCCAGGCTGTTCTCTGAGCTGGACTTTAATTGTCAAAATCACTATCAGGGGTGCAGTGAGTCAGGCTAACCCAAGGTTGGGAAAACGGTTAAAAGGGACAGCACATTGGCTGCAGCTGCTGAACAAGCCTTAGAGGCCGCCCTCTGCTGACACGTGAGCAAGTCCCACTGTGTGGGTGCTGGGTTAGTTTCCTGTCTCTGAGGCAGTTTCTGAATCTTCCTTAAAGTGAAACAGCCCAAAGCAAAGCCATCTACATACTCAAAACCAACAAGTGACTTGTGTTTTTTACATCCTCAGAGATTGCGTCATGAACCCCAGAAGGCAAAAATAGCAAGGAATTTGATGCAACAAGTGAAAAGGAAACTAAATGCAAGCTGCCAAAAGGGATTTCAGGATCCAGCCTGGGAATCCCCTCTGGCCTGGCCTCCTGGCTGAGCTGAGTGCTCAGAGCAGAGGATCCTCCTGACTGCCTGCCAGATGCCTGTGTCTTCCTGACTGATTCTCTGAGGTCCTAAACTCTAGGAGGACCAAGAATCCAGTGAGGGTGGGGGTGAGTCTTGTGGACAGCTGGCCTGTGTGCCACATAGGAATGTTTCCGTCTTGAACTCTGGGTATTGTGGCAACCTTCTTGGGCTCCTCATCCCAGTGAATGGCTATTTCTCTTCTCACTCGGGGGTGGGTGAGCTGCAGAAATGTGTCTCTGAACAGCTCTCTGGGAACTGCTTCATCTTCCTGACCACAGATCCAGAACCTCAGGAAATAATCTTCTAACCAGATTCAAATAAAAGAGTTAATATGTAAGTAGCACTTGGGAAGTGTCTGGTACCATTCTGAGCATGTACTATAAATTAAGGCCATTAATCTTACCACACGTTCAAGACAAGTTATTATGATTATCTTAGTTTTGCAATTAACACATAAGGCAGCAATTTATAACTAGCAATCCCTTTTTATATACTGCTGCTGCTAATGAAGAAAAATCTCAAAGATCTATTTGCAAGGGACCTGCCTCTTGAGAAACATATATGCAGGTCAGGAAGTAACAGTTAGAACTGGACATGAAACAACAGACTGGTTCCAAATAGGAAAAGGAGTGCGTCAAGGCTGTATATTGTCACCCTGCTCATTTAACTTATGTGCAGAGAACATCATGAGAAACGCTGGGCTGGAAGAAGCACAAGCTGGAATCAAGATTGCCGGGAGAAATATCAATAACTTCAGATATGCAGATGACACCACCCTTATGGCAGAAGGTGAAGAGGAACTCAAAAGCCTCTGGATGAAAGTGAAAGAGGAGAGGGAAAATGTTGGCTTAAAGCTCAGCATTCAGAGAATGAAGATCATGGCATCTTGTCCCATCACTTCATGGGAAATAGATGGGGAAACAGTGGAAACAGTGTCAGACTTTATTTTTGGGGGGCTCCAAAATCACTGCAGATGGTGACTGCAGCCATGAAATTAAAAGATGCTTACTCGTTGGAAGTAAAGTTATGACCAACCTAGATAGCATATTGAAAAGCAGAGACATTACTTTGCCAACAAAGGTCTGTCTAGTCAAGGCTATGGTTTTTCCTGGGATCATGTATGAATGTGAGAGTTGGACTGTGAAGAAGGCTGAGCGCTGAAGAATTTGTGCTTTTGAACTGTGGTGTTGGAGAAGACTCTTGAGAGTCCCTTGGACTGCAAGAAGATCCAACCAGTACATTCTGAAGGAGATCAGCCCTGGAATTTCTTTGGAGGGAATGATGCTGAAGCTGAAACTCCAGTACTTTGGCCACCTCATGCGAAGAGTTGACTCATTGGAAAAGACTCTGATGCTGGGAAGGATTGGGGGCAGGAGGAGAAGGGGATGACAGAGGATGAGATGGCTAGATGGCATCACTGACTTGATGGACATGAGTTTGAGTGAACTCCCAGGGTTGGTGATGGACAGGGAGGCCTGGCATGCTGCGATTCACCGGATTTCAAAGAGTCCGACACGACTGAGCGACTGAACTGAACTGAACTGATAAATAAATGAGAAACTGAAATATATGACAAATGGATATAAATGTATATTTATATGGTATACATTAGTATGTCCATATGTATAGATTTGTTAACTACATATGAAAATGTCTAGAAGGATACCCATTAAATTGTTAACGGTATAGGATTACGGTGAATCCTCCTAGAAGTCAAGGGTAGGCATTCCTTTGTATGAATTATTTAAAAGTTTAGCAATGACATGTATGTTTAATATATATAAATAAGCTTAAGAAACCCTTTTACTTCTTTAGAGTCCTATTGATCATGGCAGCTACTGGTTCTCACATCTCTTAGCTGTCTCTGCATTCCCTAGCCTGCCTTGGTCTTCTTGCCTCCATTTGAACAGTTTAGGAAGACTTTTTCAGGAGTGGCCAAGTGTAGAAAACTTCCTCTCCCTTCCTCACCCTACTCCAGGATCCTAGACTCCACATATGCAGATTAACCTCCCATGACGTATGTGCTGCTGCTGCTGCTGCTAAGTTGCTTCAGTCGTGTCCGACTCTGTGCGACACCGTAGACGGCAGACAACCAGGCTCCCCCGTCGCGAGTGATTCTCACTATCCTGATGATTTCTGCCAGGAGCGTTTGATGCCTCTTGTATGATTTGGACTCATTGAATCCAAACAGTAATTGTATGAAAACCACTCTTACTGTCCTCATATTAAAGATGAGGAAACTGACCTGTTGTGTTCGTGAGACTTTTCAGGGTTACAGTGTTGGTAAATAGCAGAGCTGGGATTCAGAGGTTTTGGAATTTCTAGAACTCTCCTCTCACTTGGGCTCTCTTCCTGGGGCTTCCACTCTGACTACACCATGCAGCTAGAAACCAGCACAGAACAGAGCTCGTGTGTGGAGGCAGTGAAGTTCCTGCAGAAGGGAGTGAATTGCTCAGTAAGGCAGTCCTGAGGAGAAGGCTGGAGAGAGCAACAGGAGTCAGGAGCAGCCAGTCAGCAGGGCGTGTCCTCAGCTTTCCCGCAGGAGGTGACTGCTTCCCTCAGATATGTGCATCAACCAGTCTTTAACGAGTGGGTACAAATTAGTTATGCCTGTGACATCGAGACTAGCCATTTTCTCCAATTCATAATCTCCTTCCTACCTTTTTTCTTTTTGGCACCCTCCACAGCTTATAGGATCTTAGTTCCTCAACCAGGCTCCCTGGAGGAAAAACTCAGAGTCCTAACAACTGCACCACAGAAGAGTCTCAGAATTCCACCTTTTGACAGACATTTGTTAGAAAGTGATAGAACTGTTTCACCGTATAAAGTGAACAAATACTATTTTGTGATAGGTATTTGAAGACAAAATAAGGATTTAGGTTTTCAAAATAAAAACTCAAGAAATTTATCTTGATAACTATTTAATAAATAACCCAAATAACAATTTTAATAAAATAGAGAAATATATCTTCTAAATTTTAATACAATGTAAACATACACATTTTTATATGAAAATATAAGTATGATGAGATAAAATATTCCATTACCTAAATAAATAAAGAATAAATAAATAACATCAGGGCAGTCATAGCTTATCGATTGATACCCCTGCCGTTGATTTTTTTATATCTACGTGCTTATTACTACAGACATGTATCGGCTGAGTGAATTCCACACATTTGGTGGCTAAAGCAGAATTCAGAGTCTTCTGAAATGACCCCAGGTGAGTGTACAAGGATGATGCGGCATCTTAGTCAGTGAGAGTCATCTCAAGGTGAGCTCAGGTCTCCATCCATCATCTTAACCTTTCTTGCAAGCTGACTGATGAAGACAAGGATCTCATGATTTCCACTCTGACGGTTTCCCAGGCACAGTCGCTGTATTCCTTCTCTTGCAGGTAGACATGGATGCCCTGGAAGTACCTCTTCACGGCCAGGGTGGGGCCCATCCTTCCCAGGGCAGAGTCTTCCTCTCCCATCACCTGCCCCAGGCAGGCGTCCAGGTGGTCCAGCTGCTGATGGAGTCCAGTGCGGAGCTGCTCCAGGAGGGTGGTGTCCCAGGCAGCAGAGGAGCCCACTGTGTGGAAGAGGTTGAAGCTCTGCTGGAGCATCTCGTGGAGCACAGAGATGGCCTGGGCCTCCTGGAGCTGGCCGCCCTCCACCATCTCCTGGGGGAAAGCGAAGTCTTTTCTGTCTTGCAGACAGAAGCGAGGGGAGAGTCTCCTCATTTGGCCCAGCAACATTAGGTTCTTCCTGCCAACCAGCACGTGGTTCTGAGACAGGTCACAGCCCAGGGATCCTCCTGGGGCGTAGCTGACCAGCACCAGGGCCATGAGTAGAGAGAGCACGAAGGCCATGGGGAAGATGCGGCTGCTGCTGGGCTGGTGAGACGGTGTCTGGTGGAACCTTGAGGTAGGTTCTCTGATGCCATGCTTTCTAAGTGAGGCCATTAAATAGGGAACATAGTAATTTTCATTTTCTAATCATTTCTATGCACTTTTACTTCCTTTTTTGGTTTTCTGTTATGTATTCTCAAGACAGTCAAAGAAATGTTCTTCCTTCTAGACTATTAATTTTGCCTTTTCCTAGTCACTTCAGATGTGCCCATCCAAATGGATGTTTTTCAATCAAATGAGAAGGACTTTCTCTTAAGTCAGGATTGATGGACATCTGTAATTACACGCGTTACCGCCCTTTATCTCTCATGCACAAGTGTTGCTCTCCTCTCATCCATGAACGCATCTTTGGCTTGGTCTTGGGCTCCATTTTTCCCTCTTAGGTTCCTTAGGAAGCCAGGCTCTGTCCGCTCTATGGATTCCGTATATAAGGGATTTACCAGATCACACTGGAAGGTAAGCTCTTGGAAACAAATGATGAGTTTTCTTTAATGTTTGATTAAGAGAAGAGGCTGATATTACCAGTCCTTGAAGTCCTCCCACATTTCTCTTCCTTCTAGAACAGTCCTGCAGATCCCTGCCCTTCAGGGAACCATGAGGGCAGGACTATTACTGACATCACCCTTCTTTCCACCATTTTCTTGCTGGAGACCTGTCGTCCTCCACAGACTGGGCCAATACCCCACGAGAATCCTGGTTCTTCTCAGGGAATATGGGTGAGGAGACTCTACATCCAGGATAATTGTATTTTCCCAGCAGCACCTCACTCACAAGGGAGAGATCACATGGAGCCACCCCTGTCCTCTGGAGTGACAGAGTCCCCCTTCCTCACCTGCTGGACTCTCTCCCTCCCTGAGAGCACGCTTTCCACATCCTGAGGACTCGAAAATCTCCTTTCTGTGGAGGGCTTATTGACTGGTTGGGAAATAAATTGTCTTCCCGAAACCCCAACCTCTCCCCTGGAGTTTTTGTGTGAAGGACCCTAGTGCTCAGTGGTGACCTCTTCTTCTCCTGACCCGTGTCCCCAGGTGTCTAAAGTGTCAGCAGTGCTCAGATGCTGAGGGCAAAAGTGTGTTTGTGCAAGTTAGTGGAGGAGTTTCCAACTGCAATTATTTTCCTTTTAGTAGATCAATAATATTGACTTTGCCAGGTATAGGTTTTATTATTCAACTCTCTTACTTAAACTCTTCAACTCTTGTTCTGCTCAGAGTTTCTGAGCTGGAGGAAGGAGATTCAGTGATGGGGTTGTCTCTTATTGGAAGCTTATGTCTCAGAATCTAATGAGATTTCGGTCATTGATTCAGGCAGTTGATTCTACTGGGCATCTCTGTTCCTCTGTTTCTGTCTCCTCTGAGATTGCAGGGCAGTGAGATCCGGGGCACTAGATCCACAAGAAATAGCCTTGTTTCCTTTACTCGAGTGTAATTTTTCATTTAAACATTTTATATACACTTAGTGACTTATTGGACAGTGTTGGTATTCCTGCCTCTGCTCTGGTTCTATTTCATGATGAGGTGAGAACAAGTAAGGGAAGTAAAGAAGCCAGAGAGGTTGCATCTCTTTCACTTTCAAGACTGTTTAGATTTCTTTTTTGTTTCTCTTTTGCAACTTTCCTAGAAAGGAAACTTCCACAGTTGTTTTGTGGGCAAGAAGAAAACAAGGGAAAGCCTCAATGTCCTGAGTATGAAAGAAGGGAAGGGTTTTCCCCTGAAGTAATGATGTATTATTCTGAGTTAGCAAAATTGCAGTGCAGCACAGCTGGGGAGGCAGAGGGGGAAGGATGAGGCCAACAATGAACAACAGAAAGACTGGGACAGGGCTGCTTCTTACAGAAGCTGAATGAAGGCCAAGTCCTGGGTCAGTTGTCTGCCCCTCAGCTTTTTAAGGACCAGCTAGCTGATTTTCCTTTTCTTTAATCCCACATGTCATCAGTATAAGCGGAGAAGGAAGAAGACGGGCACCAAACCCCATTTGCTAGAACACAAACCCTTTCTGCAGGGGTTTAGGAGATCAGCCTTGCCTAGCATCTGT
>NC_030815.1:22801627-22853122 GCF_001704415.2 Capra hircus
AGAGAATAAACCCCAACCACCACCCAGAGACATTTTAAGAATCACAATTTTATAGCATAGCAAAGGCATTGTAGGAAGTGTCCCTGATTCACTGTTTGGGAGAGAACCATCTGGTCAGGAATGCTTACACTGAGGTGTTAACATGGATGGAAGATAAACCTCTATTGTGCTCAAAATGCAGTTATTTTCATGTTTTCTGTTTGAGCAGCTAATATTAATTGCCTTAACAGACCAAAGTCTATAACAAAATAATGAAGAAAGTTTGCCATGAAAAGTTACATCTCAGCTTCTAGTAAAAAATGGAATATTTCGTGCCATATTAGTAAACAAGGATGTTACAGTCATCAGTGATTGCAGCCCTTCCCAGGAGCCTGTGAGCCCTGAGGGAACTCCGGAAGGAGAACACATGCCATCTAGCAGCCCTCATACTGTAGCCACTCCCTACAGTGAGCCCTGAGGAAAAGAAGATCAGGATGTGTCAACACAAGAAACTGGCCCCAGACAGCCACGGTGCAGAGCAAAGGAATGATTCCGGTCAGCCCAGACTCTTGCATCTTCCATCATAGAAAACTGCTAAATTCCTTTACTGGGCATATCTAATTTTAGTTCAGGATAATCTTTTGATGTTCAGACTACCTGCCCTTTGTTGCAAAACTTCTAGGTAACCTGGTCTTCCCCATGCCTCCTCGGGGCAGTCCTCTCAGGATGACTTAAGACGTTGTCTCCCAGGCTTGAAGTCCTAAAATTTCCCATTGAATAAAACATAACTCTCAATTTTTAGGACATGAATAATTTTAAAGTCGACACAAGGGACAGCATATACCTTCCAAAAAAACAAAAAAGATAAATGATTTATTATAACGAGGTTATTTAAAGAAGCATAAGTTAAAAAAAATAGCGTAAGTCATTTACATTTCTGAAACTTTCTTTTTTTGGAAACCCTATGTATTTTAAATATAAAGCCTTGAATTTCAGATTTTTTGTAGCTGATACAGAAAATACAATCTTGATTGCTTGCTTCGATTTGACAAACAGTAGTATTGACATAATTGATTAGAGAGTTATGAGAATCATTTTATTATTTTCTGAATTTTCTGTGAAATTTATTCAATGGGGAAAGCACACTTCACTCATCCTTTGGACAATCTCCAAGGCAAGGCAGCTATAGTCCTCCCCTTCTAAATAGCTGCTGACTCCTTGGAGGCACTTTTGGGACAACTTTCCCAAGCAAGGACAAGCTAGAAGATTGTCTATTTTCATCTTCTGCTCCAGCTCCAGACTGGCTAGAGAGTAATTTAACAAGCAGGTCTTACTCCAAACTATACTGTAGTTTTCTGAGTGGAACAGGTTTAAGATCTGGAACAGACTGAGAATCCAATGGTAGACACAGGTGGCTTGCCTAGTTGTAGTGAAAAAAAAGAAAATGAAAGCCGGTCCTGTCATGCTTGCGTGATTGATCTGATATCTCAAAACGGAGGATTTCCTGCTTTTCACAGCTTTGAGCCTAGGAGAAGCTGAAGCAAGGCATCACTAGCACCATTAGCAAATAGATTTTGCCATTCCGCTCAGTGATTCAGCGGACCACGGAGAAATGGCACGCGCTGCTGCGGTTCAAGTGAGCCCAGAGCTCCTTTGGCTGCGCCCCAGCGGCCGGGGGGGCGCACCCGTTTAGCCGTAACGCACCGACAGCGCCGCCCACCCAGCGGGACCCGCCTCCAGGTTCAGCGCCGCGAACTCTAGCGCGGGATCCACCGGGAGAACCCGGGAGTCCCCGTCGGCAGGAGCCTCGGCCCCGGGCGAGGCGCCGCCGGGGCTTAGGGAGCGCGTGGAGCCGCCGGAGCTGTGAGGAAATTTCCTTTTCGGGCCCGACTGCCCACGGCAGCTTTGCCGCGGCTTCGCTCAGAGCCTTTGGTTTCTGCAGCTGCTCCTGCGTTCACCCTCTCCTTCCTGGGAAGAAATTTAAGCCAGAGCGGTTTACACCGTGCCTGTTGATGCTGCGACTGATGGCTTGAAATCAGAGCATGTCGTGGTATGTTTTCAGATTCAAGGTTGTTTCTGGGGGGAAAAACTAATTCAGGGAAAGGGGACAGGCATCTACAATCTGGACAGGTATCTACGAAGTAATGGGGTCCCCCAGTCCTGCGAGTGGAATGACTTAGGGACACGGCTGATGCCCCGCTCAAACTTACTGGAGCCCGAGGCAGAGGTAAGCTTTGTTTCTATAGGCTTCCTTTTATGATTTTTAATGGATTATTTTTCCTACAGCTTTAAATTGGTGGAGAAATATTGAAACTATTATTGAAAATATTATTAATATTAATAACCATATATTATTATAAACTATTATTAACATTAAAATGCACAGCAACATTTAAAGTATTGAAACTATTATTTAAAATACTATTAATGATTAACATTGAAATTTTAAATATTGAAGCTATTATTTATTAATAGCTGCATAATTATTATACACTGTCAATTATTAATATTCAAATTCACAGCACCTTTAAAAATTTACGTTTTATTTATACCCAAACCAGAATTCATTATACTTTTTTCTTCGTTCTAATAAAAGGAAACTAATCAGTTTTCAAAATATGCCTCTTTAATTATTTTGTCATTATTAAGAATTGCTATTTTGACATTTTTTGTGGTTTTAAAGAATTTTTAATTAACTTCAGCTCACTGGAATTTCTTTTGCAACATCCCACTGTGACTAGTATTTGCTATAAATTTTCAAGGTCACTTCTGATTTTACTTAAGATTGTACGAAATCGAATTTGTGAGTCACTTGGGAAGATACAAACACAAAACTGATTTTATATTACAAATTACTGATGTTGCATCTTGCTTGTGTGTGTGTGTGTCTCTGTGTGTGTGTGTGTGTGTGTTAGTCGCCTGGTCATGTCCCACTCTTTGCAAGACCATGGATTGTAGCTCGCCAGGCTCCTCAGCTCACCGAATTCTCCAGGCAAGAATACTGGAATTGATGCTATTCCCTTCTTTAGAGGATATTCCCAACCCAGGGATTGAACCCAGGTCTCCGTATTGCAGCAGGATTCTTTACCACCTGACCACCAAAAAACCCCACATCTTGCCTGAAACCACTTAAAATGAATTTCTGCAGAACCTAAATCATCAAAATACGTAAGAGCCAAGTCAGTGGCTGCATTTTGCATATCAGATGTATTTACGTGAAAATAAAGTTCCTTTGTTAAATACTCAAAATGTGAATGCGCTTAGTTTAGATTTTCATATTCATATCTAAATTTCAAAGTTGAAATCAGGACGTCTATAATCTAACTTTTAAAATATGCTTATAGCCCATAATAATTGATACTTTCATCCAGTTATTCCTGCATTTCCAATCTCTAATTCCTGTTTTCCCATTTATGTTCAAGTTCAGAAAGTGCGTTCATATCTATCCCAAGCATTTACATTTATTAACATACTTTCAGGGCTTCCCAGGTGGCTCAGTGGTAAAGAATCCACCTGACAGTGTAGGAGCCACAGGAAACAGGGGTTCAGTGCCTGGATTGGGAAGATTCCCTGGAGGAGGAAATGGTAACACACTCCAGGATTCTGGGTGGGATAATCCCATGGACAGAGGAGCCTGGTGGGTAAATCCATGCGGTCGCAAAGAGTTCAAGCAAGAGTTGAATACCACTAAGCGTGCGGGCAACATACTTTCAAACTTACTGTGTTTCATTTGTTGTAAGCAACATGGTAGGCCTCCTATGAGTAAGCTGTTTTGTTTTTGTTTTGTTTATTTATTTGGCTGTGGTGGGTCTTAGTTACTACTTGCAAGGTTTTCCATCATCCTTGCAGTGTGATCTTTAGTTTCGCCTGTGAGACCTAGGATGAAACCGGGCCCCCTGCACTGGGAGCTCAGAGTCTAAGCTACTGGACCACCAGCGAATTCCCCGAACAAGCTGTTTTATTTACAGAAGGGTTTATGGAGGGTTTTAGTAGAGCTTTATAAACTTTTACCATTTGGTTTAAAACAGCATCCTGCCAAATTAAACTGTATGAAAATCCTTTAGATTTTAGCACAACATGCATTGTCACTTGATACTATATCTTTTACTATTTGGCAGACATCTTTGTGTGTGAAGTGCCATGATTGCACATGACCTTGATATCCATCAGATGTCTATTTATGTTTTTAGTATGGATTTTAGATTGGAAAACTGAAAAATACATTTATCCTCTGTACAGTACTACAAAAGCTTATCATATGTCAAGTCACAAAAGCAATATGTTGATGATTGAACTAGAACTATGAGTTGAATAGGGCACAAATTTAGCATAATGATTCTTGAGGGAAATAATGAATGGTTCATCGTTGCATGCGCTTCTCTGTCTTTCCACTCTGACAAGTCCACCACAAAGTGATATTATTTACAAAAATGAGAAATTGCTATGTTAGCCAAACAGTGATTTAAAATAGTAAAATATTTAAAATACTCATGTTTCTGTCATTTCCTACATTCTTCAAAATAACTCTCAGAAAACATATTGCAAAAACATAAAAAAACATGCACAGAGATAGTAAGCTACACTTTCCTCAAAGTTCCACCTTATTTCTCTCCTCTGCTTCACAAACAAGTTTGCAAAATCGTTGTCTGTACACAGCACCCTTAATCCCCCTTCCTCTTCACTTACTCCCATCTGGTTTCTGCCCCGTTAATTCTGCTAAACCAGATCCTGCTACAGTCACTGGTGGCGTATGTTTCAGGGCCGCTGGCACAGTTCAGTCCTCACCCACCCTGCAGGCCCCACTGTGTCTTTGAAGCACACGCCTTCCCTTCAGTAGTCTCTCCCCTGGTCATCCTTGTGTCCTTCTCGCTGCCCTGCCCCCTGCCTCAGTGCCTGTTGCAGACTCTCCTCTGCCTGACCCTTAAACACTGAGGGTCCTCTTCTCATTGTCTATTCTATTTATAAGCGACCACATCCATCCCCATGTCCTTATTACCAGACTCACAACGCTGCTGCTGCTGCTAAGTCACTTCAGTTGTGTCCGACTGTGTGACCCCATAGATGGCAGCCCACCAGGCTCCTCTGTCCCTGGGATTCTCCAGGCAAGAACCCTGGAGTGGGTTGCCATTTCCTTCTCCAATGCGTGCATGCGTGCTAAGGTGCTTCAGTCGTGTCCGACTCTGTGCGACCCCATGGACAGCAGCCCACAGGCTCCTCTGTCCACGGGATTCTCCAGGCAAGAATACTGGAGTGGGTTGTCATTTCCCTCTCCAAGACATACAGTAAAGAATTTCAAATCAGCACTTATACCCGTGGCATTTGTTTATTGTAGACCCACTTGGCCAACAGCCATTCAGGCTTCTACAATTACATACCTCTCACGTAAGACTGAGAGATTTCACTTTCACTTTTCACTTTCGTGCATTGGAGAAGGAAATGGCAACCCACTCCAGTGTTCTTGCCTGGAAAATCCCAGGGACAGAGGAGCCGGGTGGGCTGCTGTCTCTGGGATCACACAGAGTCGGACACGACTGAAGCAACTTAGCAGCAACAGCAGCAGCAGCAAGTACCATAGCAAAGGTATCCCTCTTTTTTTCCCTGAAAATTACCTGTAAAAGTTACTGTAAGTATCTTCTGATGTGAGAACCCAGTTTTCCATTACTTATTTTTGGATTTTTTAATATAATTGAAATTTTTAAAAAATACATTATTTTTATGTATCGTTCTCTATGAGACTGAAAGTTTCAACATAGAAGGTACTAAATTAGATTTATTTATCAGTGTTTCTTAAGGCAATTCCACCATCTGCCACTTTGATACTCAATTAATACATGTGACGTGAACTGAATGAATGAATGAGTAGATAAGTGTTACCATCAATTACTCACTTTTGTTTAGAATACTGAAGATTGAATTTAGTTGTTAAGAATAAACAGACTCAGTGTCTGGATTTCTACACAGAGACCACTGCACAAATATGTTTCCAGTGAGGCAGTGGAGATCTTCACCTGTGGAGATTTCTTTCATCAAAACACAGGATTTTCTACGTAAATGCTCATTGCTGGATTAGTTCATTTTGTGTTTATTCAATCATTCAGTAAAAATATGTTTGGAAATGCCATCCACTAAAAGAGAGCAGAATAAATTCGATCTCACACACACAAAAAGAAAACTAAAAGAGTTTGATAAGAATTTAATAAATAAAAAAATTATATTTAATGAAATGGAAAGCTGAACATATATCCTAAATCTTAATACAATGTGAAGGCAAATATCCTAATATGAAAATATAAATATGACAAGTATAAATAAATAATAAATAACTCAGGGAAATAATCACTTAAGGACTGATGACCCTAGAGCTAAGTTTTTAACATCCTTGCTTAAGACTACAAAATATATGCTTAAGTAATTCAGTAAATTTTGTGACTAAAGCAGAAATCAGAAACTTCTGAAATGACCACAGGTGAGTGTGCAAGGCTGATGTGACATCTTAGTGAGTGAGAGTTCTTTCAAGGTGAGTTCAGATCTCCACCCATCTTTCTTAACCTTTCTTGCAAGCTGGTTGATGACGAGAGGGCTTTCATCATCTCCACTCTGAGGATTTCCCAGGCGCAGTCGCTGTATCCCTTCTCTTGCAGGTAGACATGGATGCCCTGGAAGTACCTCTTCACAGCCAGGGTGGGGCCCGTCCTTCCCAGGGCAGAGTCTTCCTCTCCCATCACCTGCCCCAGGCAGGCGTCCAGGTCGTCCAGCTGTTGATGGAGTCCAGTGCGGAGCTGCTCCAGGAGGGTGGTGTCCCAGGCAGCAGAGGTGCGCTCTGTGTGGAAGAGGTTGAAGCTCTGCTGGAGCATCTCGTGGAGCACAGAGATGGCCTGGGCCTCCTGGAGCTGGTCACCCTCCACCATCTCCTGGGGGAAAGCGAAGTCTTTTCTGTCCTGCAGACAGAAGCGAGAGGAGAGTCTCCTCATTTGGCCCAGGAGTCTGAGGTTCTTCCTGCCAACCAGCATGTGGTTCTGGGACAGGTCACAGCCCAGGGATCCTTCTGGGCCATGGCTGACCAGCACCAGGGCCATGAGTAGAGAGAGCACGAAGGCCATGGGGAAGATGCAGCTGCTGCTGGGCTGACTGAGACGGCGTCTGGTGGAAACTTGAGGTAGGTTCTCTGATGCCAGGCTTTCTAAGTGAGGCCATTAAATAGGGAACATGGTAGTTTTCATTTTCTAGTCATTTCTCTACACTTTTACTTCCTTTTTTGATTTTCATTTATGTATTTACAATATGATCAAATAAAATGACATCAATCTAAACTATTAATATTATGTATTTCCCAATAACTTCCTATGTGCCCATCCAAATGGATATTTATCAATCAAATGAGAAAGGTCTTTTTCTTAACTCAGGAGTAATGTCTGTTTGTAGTTACACACATTATTGCTTTTTGTCTCTCATGCATAAATGTTGCTCTCCTCTTGTCCATAAACACATCTGCCGCCCTGATCTTAGGCTCCACTTTTCCCTCTTACTTTACATAGGAAACCAGGCTCCCTCAGCTCTGTATTTCTGTATTTATAAAATATTTACCAGTTCACTCTGGTAATTAAGCTCTTTGAAATAAATGATGTTTGTCTTTAGTGTTTGATTTAGAGAAGATTCTGAATATTATGAGTCCATGAGCTCCCCCCATGTTTCTCTTCCTTCTAGAACACGTTCCTGCAGGTCCATGCGGTTGTGCTTCAGGGAACCATGGAGTCAGGACTATTAGAGACATGACGCTTTCTTTCCACCATTTTCATACCGGAGACCTGTTGTCCTCCACTGGCTGGGCCAATACCTCCAGAAGAATCCTGGTTCTTGTCAGGGAACATGGGTGAGGAGACTAATTCCAGGATGATTGTGTTTCCCCAGCAGCACCTCACTCTCAGGGAGAGATCACATGGAGCCACCCCCTGTCCTCCGGGTGACAGCGTCCCCTTGCTCACCTGCTGGACTCCCTCCCTGCAGACAGGCTCACCACAGCCTGAGGATGCGAAAAATCTCCTTTCTGTGGAGGGCTTGTTTACTTGTTGGGAAAATGGATGGTCTTCCTAAACCCCCACCTTCTCCTCTGGAATGTTTGTGTGAAGGACCCGCGTTCCCAGTGGTGACCCCTCTTCTCCTGGCCCATATCCCCAAGTGTCCTAAGTGTCAGTATTGCCCACATGCTGAGAGTAGGGTGCATTTGTGCAAGTAGACAGAGGAATTATCCAACTGCCATTATGTTACGTTTAGTAGAGAGATAATTTTCATTTTACCAAGTGTGGATTGTATCATTCAACTCTCCTAATTTTATGAACATGTGTGATGTTCAGAGTTTCTGAGTTGGAGGAATTAGATTCAGTGGTGTTGCTGTCTCTCATCAGAAGTTTATGTCACAGAACCCAGTGAGCTTCAGTTGCTCCTTCAGTCAGTTGATTCCACTGGGCTGCTTTGTTCCTCTGTCTCTGTCTTCCTCTGAGAATGCAGGGCAGTGAGACTCGCGCTACTCAGTCGAAGGAAATAGCCTTCTTTCTTTGCTTGTGGGTGATTCTTCAGTTGAAGTTGTTTTAATTTATATTGACATACTGGACAAGATTAGTCTCACTGCTCCTGCTCTAGTCCTAATTCATGATGAGGTGAGATCAATAAAAGGAAGTAAAGAAAGCCAGAGGGGCTGTACTCTATCATTTTCAAGGCTTTAGATTTTTTTGTTTTTCTTTGCAACTTTCCTAGAAAGTAAAATTCGAGATGAGAAAACAAATGTAGACCAAAAAAAAAAAAAAAAAGAAATGTAAATCTGAATGTCAGGAATATGAAAAAAGGGAAGTGGCTTTCCCCGACACAATGACGTATTCTGAGTTAGCAAACTTCAGTGCAGCAGAAGTTTGGCTGGGACAGAGCTGGGTCTGCCAGAAACTCAATGAAGGAAATGTTCTGGGTCCGTTGACTGCCTTTTGCTTTGCAAGATCAGTTACCTCATTTTTCTTTCATTTAATCCATGTAAGATCAGTTTCAGGAGAGAAGGAAGAAGTCACACCCATCAGCTCATAAGAAACTGATAAGCAGAACCTCAGCTGGTATAACACTAACCCTCTCTGGCAGAATCGTGGGGACCAGCCTTGCTGAGCATCTGTCCTGGTGATAAATCCACTCAACAATGAGAAGATGCTTTGTGAAAGCTAGAATTAAATAAAAGGGAATCAGATAATTATAAAGATCCTTGTGTTAATCTGGGTAATAGTAATCATAATATTAGCAAGTAATAACTGAATTTTGTTTGCTACTAATGGACTTGCCATTTTAAGCTCTTTAAAATATTAACTCAGATCTCTCATTAACCCTATTTGGATCACACCATTTATACAACTGGAGAGAAATATAAATCTGGAGCATTGAACTATTCCCAATGTACCAAATACAAAGGTACACCTAAGGAGCTTTACAATGATTTGTCTGAACAAGCCCATTAAAAGAGTGAAGGGTTCAAATGAACATGATACTGGGAAACCAACAAAATAAGTTAAAGGAGGAGAATGAGATGACAAAAAGCCCTTAAATCCCCTGCAAATGCTAAATGGCTTTGTAGGGCAATAAGGGAGGTGGTCTTTGGTCTAGAGAAATCTCTTTAAGGTCTAATCAAAACAAACAAAATTGCTCTTGAGTAGTTAGAGGGGTATAGATTTTTCTGTTAATTGAAAAAAATAAATCAATGAGTGGGACTTTGCTACAGGTGAGGATAATCAAAACAAACAAAATTGCTCTTGAGTAGTTAGAGGGGTATAGATTTTTCTGTTAATTGAAAAAAATAAATAAATGAGGGGACTTTGCTACAGGTGAGGATCTGGCCCTTTCACACTGTGACCTGGATTCAGTCCCTGGTATGAAAAAGGACATCCCACAAGCCATGAGGCGGTAAATCTAAGATTTTATGAGTGATTTCTTCAATGAGATATAGTAAAATCACTTTATTAACCCTATAAGAGCTGACCCCTGGGATCTTTGTATTTTAAATTCTTGACTTTTCTGTGAGTTTAAGAACAAAGGAAGAGCATCAATTTCTAGCCACATGAACTCTGACTTTTCTCCTTTAAGATGACAGCTAAACTGTCACTTGGCATCTTGTTCTACAGGAATGAAGTCATTACCCATTGTGTTCCCTGGCCTCCAGCAGGCTCTGATAGAAGTTCAGGGTGGAGATCAGGAAAGAGGCACTCTGTGCTCTGGGAAACTAACACAACAGACCAGCAGAGAGTTAGATAATTTTCCTGAGAAAAAGTTAGGAACCGTTTTTGCAACTTCTCATAGGTAGAAGAGCACTACAGTCATTCATGGAGATACCTGTTCCTGCTGACTCTCAGCCACCTTCTACCAAGTGATGGCGTGTAACCCCTTTACCACAATCACATTTATATACTGACCCCTCTAAAACCTTGAAGCAGCTCCTCAGAGCTGAGTAGACTCTGTCCTCTTGGCTAGAATCCTCAGTAAGTCCACCCAAAAAACTGAACTCCCGGCAGTCATGTTGCCAGTATTTTTTCAGTTGACAAGAATCCTTTGTGGTGTTCCCTCCCTTTTAAGTTTGAGGTCATAGGACTCAATTTTAAGTCCTTTTCTCATTTTATACTCTTTTCCCATTTGATCAGTTTTTCTGTTTCATGCTTTATATTTAATGGAATTGCTTGTAAATTGCCATCTCCAATATCCAATGGACATTTGCACTGATATGTTTACTAATTACCTATAGTAGCTAACTTTTTATATCCTCCACAGCTTGGTCCATATTCTACTGGCAGTATTCCAATTTTCTCCCTTTTATTGTAGAACTCAACCTAACTGATATTCATTTCTGCTACTAATTAGTACTATTTTTAAAATAGTTAACATTTTAATATGAATTAAATGATTACTGATTTGATATAATTTCCTTTTAAAAAATCAAAGTTATAAAAATGATTGAATTAGTTATGTTTTTATCTAGGTCTTGAGAGCGACACGCAACCTGGCTAAAGGAAGTGTATTTTTCATTCTAATCTGCATATAAAAAAATGGGTCAAGGACTTGTGAAATAAATTCTTTAATCAAGTTGTGCAATTAGCTTGGTGTTTCTTTTTTAAAGAAAAAAGCAAAGGATGTGTTTTAATAGTAAAAACTTAATGAACGAGAAAAATTATAAGCTGACTAAATATAAAATATGTATTTTCCCTTAAGCATACATATATAATATTATATGAACAAAATAATTTAAGTAAATATAAATAGATAAATAAATATTAAAGTAGATAAATGTCCATGTAGATAAATAAGTAGATAGATCAGCTTGAGTATCTGTGAGGGAGTAGTTCCTGTAGAGTAGAACATGTTATCCTTTAATATTCCTGAAAACCTTTGACAAACTGAATCAATTCAGGCCATGATGACAGCAGAAATGAGTCTTCCACGTGGCAGCGCAGGAGGAAGTGTGGTCTGTTGGTCCGTGAGAATCACTTCCATGTTGAACCACGTGTGTGTCAGTCCTTGCTCCTGAATCTCTCCTGCAAGTTTGTTGAGGAAGAGAAGGCTCTCATGACTTCTGCTCTGACAACCTCCCACGCACAAGGGCTGTGTCCCTTCTCTTGCAGATAGAGAGTGACTCTGTGGAAGTATTTCCTCACAGCCAGGCTGGAGACCTCCTTGAGCAGGGGAGCCCCTCGCAGCCCCTCCTCCTGCCTGAGACAGGCTTGCAGGTCAGTGAGCTGCTGATCCAGTGCAGCGCGGAGCTTGTCCAGGAGGCTCTGGTCCCACGCGGCGGCCGAGCCCTCTGTGCTGAAGAGCTGGAAGGTGTGCTGGGTCACCTCGTGGAGCACAGAGATGGCTTGAGCCTTCTGCAACTGGCTGCCACCCAGCGCCTCCTGGGGGAATGCGAAGTCTTTTCTGTCCTGCAGGCAGGAGGAAGGGGAGACCCTCCTCAGTTGTCGAAGGAGCATCAGGACCCTCCTGTTGGCCAGGCTGTGGGTGTGAGGCAGGTGGCAGCCCAGAGAGCAGATGGCGTTGCAGCTGAGCAGCAGCAGGGCCAGGAGTAAGGACCAGGCTGGGGCCATCGGGACCTTGCAGATGCTGCTGGCCTGGGGCGGTGGGTGACTCTGTGAACCTGCTCTCTAGGTTCCCTGAAGCCCTTCCTTCAAGCCTGTGTGTTAAATAGGAGCCCATGGGTTCCATTTTCTGAAAGTTCCCTCTTACTTGCTACTTTTGTTTTTGCTTTTCAATTTGCACTCTCCAAATGGGTTAGGACAGTGTTTCGCAAACATTCTTTTCATTATTGCCTTTCCTTCCTGAAAAAATCTCTGAGATTTTCTTTTTTCCTAATCACCCCACCATGAAATTTTGACAACACAATTATGCTGTGGATCCATCTTTGTACTCCATGCATATCTTTATACATGGAAAAACAAAGTGCAAAACTCCTTGTTGTGTTCACCCTAGGGTTAACAATGCCATAAAATGAATGGTGTACATTACATGTAAAAGCTGTTGAATTTTATTTAACTTTATGAATGAGTTTGCAGAATGACTTTTAATGGAGAATATGTATTTATACAAATAGTAATGTACCAAATTACATATTCATATGAAATTCATATAAAAATATATAATAATACCACAGTATAGATAGACTTCTTTCAACACTCAAAATCATTGAAAATCTTAGGCTATTTTCTTCATATTTATTTTGAAGTACTTTGAACTGTGTTTCCTTTCAGAAATCAATTTTTAATTCCCTGTCTGCTGAATATTCATCTCAATTTTATAACATTTTTTTCTGTTTAGCTGTTCACATACTTATGGATGTTCTTAAAAACTTTGATAGGAATAAATAATAAAATACCATGATACCAATCCAATGGAGGAGAGTGAAGAGGAACTAAAGAGCCTCTTGATGAGGGTGAAAGAGGAGACTGAAAAAGCTGGCATAACACTCAACATCAAAACACCTAAGCTTCTGACATCTATGCCAAATAGATGGGGAAAGAGTGGAAACCGTGACAAATTTTCTTTTCTTGGTCTCCAAAATCACTGCGGACGTTGACTGCAGCTACAAAATTAAAAGACACTTGCTCCTTGGAAGAAAAGCTATGACAGAACTAGACAGCATGTGAAAAAGAGTAAACATCACTTTGACAACAAACGTCAGTATAGTCAAAGCTATGGTATTTCCAATGGTCTTGTATGGATGTGAGAGGTGGATAAAGAAGGCTGAGTGCAGTAGAATCAATGCTTTCAAATTATGGTGCTGGAGAAGACTCTTGAGAGTCCCTTGGATAGCAAGGAGATCAAACCAGTCAAGAAATCAACCCTGAAAATCATTGGAAGGATTGATAATGAAGCTGAAGCTCCAATAAGTAAGTAAACGTTAGTTGCTCAGTCGTGTCTCATCTTTGTGACCCCATGGACCGTAGCCAGCCAGTTGCTCTTCTGTCCATGGAATTCTCTAGGCAAGAATACTGGAGTAGGTTGCCATTCCCTTTTCCAGGGATCTTCCTGACCCGGGGATCAAACCCGAGTCTCCCGCACTTGCAGATACATTCTTTACCATCTGAGCTACCAGGGAAGCCCTGTACTTTGGCTACCTGATGTACAGAGCCAGCTCATTGGAAAAGACCCTGATGCTGGGAAAGATTGAGGGCAGGAGGAGAAGAGGGCGATAGAGGAGGAAATGGTTGGATGGCATTACCAACTCAGTGGTTATGGATTTAAGCAAACTCTAGGAGATAGTGAAGGATAGGGAATCCTGGCGTGCTGCTGTCCATGGCGTTGCAAAGAGTCAGGCAGGATTGAGCACTGTATTTAGCAACTCAAAAATAGCAATAAAATATCCTTCCCTTGAGCCCTGGACAGTGCGCTTCTCCAGACTGCTGTAGGAGGGCCAAAGAGCTCTTTTTCTCGGGTTCCTTTGGGATGCCCACTTTGGAGAGTTTGCAGTTCTGGGCTCTGCAGACCATCAGGGCACAGCATCCTCAGTGAGTCTTTTGATCCTGATTTACTATTGCGGGGAGAAACTTTGTTTTCACAGTGCTGAGAGCTGAAGAGAGAGCCTTGTAGCCCTGCCAGCGACAGTATTCTCTGGTTGGAAGCTCAGAACCTTGCATTTTCCAAGCCTTCCCTAGAGCTTTGTGGTTTATTTTCCAGGAAGGATTCCATTTACTGAAGGGCTTCAGGTGAGGAGTCAGCGAATTGGGGTCGATTTTACAGATTCGGGTCCCTTCTGGCGCCATCCAGCCACAGCTCAGAGACAGGGAACCTGGTGGTGGTGATGGGACCCCTGGAAGGTGTCCAGGATGTCCTGGGGGTGAGTCAGAGCACAGCCACTACCAGCGCCAAGGACTGGGGAGCTGTTACTTCCTGCCTTAAGAATATTTATCCCTGTACAGATTAAACTAAAAAAAATATTTCCTGGCCTATTATGGATAATAAGAAAAAAAAGTTAAAACATGAAACCAACAGATTTCTTCTTGAACAAGTTGGCAGGAAAACTCAGGAATTAAGGGGAAATATTTTAATTCTCAAGGTACTGAAATTTACTGACTTTCACCAAAACATGAAGTTAAGCAAATTGGTTAATTTCACTGCCCCCTCTCTGACTGGTTACTGATTAAAGGAATGGTTCATGCAAATATTTGGATCATGCCATGGATAGGGAACAATTGGCTAAATAGTTAAATGATTGTTTAAATATCCAAGTGTTTTTCAAAATATATTAAAATAAAAATTATTTTAGGTATATTTTTCCCATTATCCCTTGGGAAGAACCAGAAGGCAGGACATTTTTCCCTGTTGCCTCATTTCTCTTGCTGTTTCCTTTCATCAGTGCTCTTAATGTCCTTTAGATGTCCTCCAGGTGGGCCATCATTCTTCTCTCTCTGATTCAGACTCTATGGTTTTTACTTGTGAGTGCAGATTATCCGTTTTCTTTCTGAAGAAAGGGATTGAGAATTACACATGACAATTTCTTCTCTGTCATGTATGCTTTGAACATGAAGTATTTACACACAACCTCAACTAGTAGACTGCAGGAGCTAAATTTGCCATGCCCTGTGTCTTGGTTCAGGCTGCTCTAACAAGGTCCCAGCATCTGGTGGCTCATCAGTGGCAGAACTTTATGTGTCACAATCCTGGGGGCTGCAAGTGTGAGATCAGGGTGCCAGCAGGGTGGAGGTCTGTTGAGAACCCTCTTCTGGGTTGCAGATTGTCAACGTCTCTCTATGTCCTCACAAGGTGGAGAGCAGAGAGGAAGCAAAGTGTCTTGTGAGCCTCATGAAGACAGTAATCCTGTGCATGAGGAATCCCCCCTCATAACCTCCTCTAACCCTAATGATTTCTCTAATATCCCACCTCCTGATATGATCGCATGGTGGGGGTAGATTTCAATATATGAATTCTGGGAACACACACACATTCAACCTGTAACATGGTAACAAGAAGATACCGAGACATTGTGTTTATTGCAGATTTATTAGAATATATTTCATTCTTGATATTTATTTGAGGATAACACATTCCTTGATGCTGTCATCCCTCATTATGGCTCATTCATCCTGAATTGATTACTAAATAAATGTACAGTGCTACTGTGAACATGATGACCAAGAACTTGCCAAATGGCACAGACTTTCAGTCTTTATAAAAAATGATGTTGACACCAACTACAAATTCCTTAGCCCTTCAAAGGGACACTTAATCCTTCCAACATAGTTGAGCCTGAGCTGTAAATATTTTCATTTCCACGAGCCACCTGCTAAGACTTGATTTGAATAAAACAACCTAATAAGAAAATGGCAAAAAAAAAAAAAATGGCAAGTCCAGGTTTCAAAATCTATTATGTCAAATTCGAAACTCCACCTCCCCATCCATACCATAAACACCTGTGCAAACTGTCTGTATTGAACCATCGCTTATTTTCCTATTTCACTAACACACATTGTGCCTTTGTTTTCCTTACCTTGCTGTTACAGTACTCTATATTTTCATTAGTTTATCGTCTACCTCCAGATTTCTAGATTAATTGAGCAATTTACAAAGTATCGTGATTATTTTATGTAATAAGCAAAATGAAATTATCAACTGGTAATTCTGAGAGTCTAAATGTGACTGACAAAATTAATATTTCTAATAATTATAAAATAATCATATTTAACTGTCCAAGATGATTCATATAGATTGCTCAATTAACCATCACCATATATTTGAGATGCATGATAGATAAGACCCTTGAGAATTATAGCTATTGCAAGAGATTGGATTACAAACATTTCGATGAGTCTCTGTAGGAAACAGGCTTCCCTGGTGGGAAAGAATCTTTCAGTGGATTAAAGAATCCACGTGTCCATGCAGGAGAGGAGTGTTAGATCCCTGGGTTGGGAAGGTCCTCTGGAGGAGGAAATGGCAAGGCACTCCAGTATTGTCTGGGAAATCCCATACAGAGAAGCCTGGCAGGCTACAGACCACTGGGTCACAAATAGTCGAATAAGACTTAGCAACTAAACAATGAGAACTGTAGAAAACACCAAGCTGACAGGGCTCTTGTGGATTTAGGTTAAAAACACTTAATGCTGCCAAATACATGAATATGGGAAATGACTGGAAGAATAGAAGACATTTACTAAGGGGTGAAACGTTAGGGATGGAGCAGAGCATCCCAGTTGCCATCAGCAGGGAGACCAGAGTTTCAGAAATTCAGCACTTCATCTGGGTCCCAGTGAAACAGCTCAGGTCCTGCACTAAGCTAAGTCCTCCAAGCGCCCTTCGCTGCGCCCCAGCGGCCGGGATGTGCACCTGAACTCTCAGTAATGGACCGGACGCGCCTCCAGGTCCAGCGCCGCGAACTCCCGCGCAGGATCCAGGGGAGAACCGAGGAGTCCCCGTCAAGAGCCTTGACCCCGGCGAGGCGCCGCCATAGCCCGGGGAGTCCGTGGGGCCTCGGGAGCAGTGAGGAAGCTTCCTTTTCGGTCCCACTGCCCAGGGGAGCTTTAATGCTGCTTTTCTCAGATTCTTAGATTTCTGCACCTGCCCCCATGTCCACCCTCCCCTTCCTAGGTGGAGATTTTGGCCAGGGCGGTTTACACCGCCGTTTATGCTGCGGTTGATGGCTGGAAATCAGAGCATGTTGTGAAGTATTTTGAAATTCAGGATTGTTTCTGTGGAGAAAGACTAATTCTTTCAGGGATTCAGGGAAAGGGAAAGGCACGTGAAGTCTGTCCAGGAATCTAGGAGATATTCAGCCCCTCCAGTGGGAAGACTTGGGGACAAGACTGAGACTGAAAAGTATTTCACTTAATATTAATATAAATGGTTAATTTCTCTTGCAATGTTAATTGGTTAAAAAATATTCAAAATTTATAGTGAAAGTCATTCAGTCATTCTTTGTGACCCCATGGATTATACAGTCCACGGAATTCTCCAGGCCCGAATACTAGAGTGGGTAGTCATTCCCTTCTCCAGGAGATCTTGGGATCGAACCCAGTCTCCCACATTGCAGGCAGTTTCTTTACCAGATGAGCCATTAGGGAAGCCCAAGAACACTGGAGTGGCTACCTAGTTCTTCTCCAAGGAAATGTTCCTGACCCAGTCATCGAACCGGGGACGCCTGCATTGCAGGCGGATTCTTATAATTTACAAGTAATTATGAATAACTTAAACTTTATAAGTCTTAAATATCAAGTTAAGATATTTTCTCTATTGATGCTTTTGAACTGTAGTGTTGGAACAGATTCTTGAGAGTCCCTTAGACTACAGGGAGATCCAACCAGTCCATCCTAAAGATCAGTCCTGGGTGTTCATTGAAGGGACTGATGTTGAAGCTGGAACTCCAATATTTTGGCTACCTGATGGGAAAAGCTGACTCATTTGAAAAGACCCTGATCCTGGGAAAGATTGAGGGCAGGAGGAGAAGGGGACGACAGAGGATGAGATGGTTGGATGGCATCACTGACTCAATGGGCGTTAGTTTGGGTGGACTCTGGGGAGTTGGTGATGGACAGGGAGGCCTGGCATTCTGGAGTTCATGGGGTCGCAAAGAGTTGGACACGACTGAGCGACTGAACTGAACTGAACTGTACTGATGACCCAGTAACTATTGTAAATAATTAATTTCAGTTTACAAAATCCCTTTTTCTCTCATTTCTTTCAAACAGGTGTCTTCCCTTGTGGCTCAGACAGTAAAGAATCTGCCTGAAATGCAGATTCCAGATTCCATCCTTGGTTGGGAAGATCCCCTGGATATGGCAACATACTCCAGTAGTCTTGCCTGGAGAATCCCATGGACAGAGGAGCTTGGTGGGCTATAATCGATGGGGTCACAAAAGAGTTCAAATTTACCTAGCAATTAAACATAAATTGGTAAAAAATTCAAGAAGTTCACCTTGATAATATTTAATAAATAAAGCAAATTACAAATTTAATGAAATAAAAATGTGAATGTATTTGTTAAATTTTAATACAATGTAAACAAAAATATTTTATATGGAAAAATAAATATGAAGAGATAAAAGAATAAATATAACAAAATAAATAAGCAAACAAACAATAAAATCAGGGCAGTCTTCACTTCAGGACTGATGCACCTGCAGCCAAAAAAATTTATATATATTCATTTACTACTGACAAAGTATTGGCTGAAATAATTCAATAAATTTTGTGACTAAAGCTGAAATCAGAGTCTTCTGAAATGGCCTCAGATGAGTGTCCAGAGATGATGTGGCATCTTAGTCAGTGAGAGTCACGTCAAGGTGAGTTCAGGCCTCCATCCATCATTCTTAACCTTTCTTACAAGCTGGCTGATGAAGACAAGGGTCTCATGATTTCCACTCTGACGATTTCCCAGGCGCAGTCGCTGTATTCCTTCTCTTGCAGGTAGACATGGATGCCCTGGAAGTACCTCTTCATGGCCAGGGTGGGGCCCGTCCTTCCCAGGGCAGAGTCTTCCTCTCCCATCACCTGCCCCAGGCAGGCGTCCAGGTCATCCAGCTGCTGATGGAGTCCAGTGCGGAGCTGCTCCAGGAGGGTGGTGTCCCAGGCAGCAGAGGCGCGCTCTGTGTGGAAGAGGTTGAAGCTCTGCTAGAGCATCTCATGGAGCACAGAGATGGCCTGGGCCTCCTGGAGCTGGCCACCCTCCACCATCTCTTGGGGGAAAGCGAAGTCTTTTCTGTCCTGCAGACAGAAGCGAGGGGAGATTCTCCTCATTTGGCCCAGGAGCCTGAGGTTCTTCCTGCCAAGCACCACTTGGTTTGGAGACAGGTCACAGCCCAGGGATCTTTCTGGGCTGTAGCTGACAGCACCAGGGCCATGAGTAGAGAGAGCACGAAGGCCATGGGGAAGATGAGGCTGCCGCTGGCTGGCTGAGACGGCGTCAGGTGCAACCTTGAGGTAGGCTCTCTGATGCCATGCTTTCTAAGTGAGGCCATTAAATAGGAAACATGGCAATTTTCATATTCTAATCATTTCTATACACTTTTACTTCCTTTTTTTGATTTTTATTTGTTTATTCTGAATATGGTCAAAGAAATTGTCATCAGTCTAAACTAGTAATTTTATCTATTTCCAAATAACCTCAAATGTACCCACCCAAATGGATATTTATCAATCAAATGAGAAAGGTCTTTGTCTTACATCAGAAATGATGTAGCTTTCTCAGCACAAACATTACCACTCTTTCTCCTTCATGTGTAAATGTAGCTCTTCTCTGTTCCATGAACACATTTTTGGCCCTGATCCTAGGCTCAATTTCTGTTTCTTCCTTTACTTAGGAAGGCAGGCTCTGTATTTATCAGGGATTTACCAGGTCACTCTAGCAAATAAACTGAAACAAAGGATGGGTTTTCTTTATTGTCTGATTTAGAGAAGAGGCTGATTATTATGAGTCCATGAGCTCCCTCATGTTTCTCTTCCTTCTAGAACACGTCCCTGCAGGTCCATGTGGTTGTGCTTCAGGGAACCACGAAGTCAAAACTATTACAGACATCACGCTTGCTTTCCACCATGTTCATACTGAAGACCTATTGTCCTTTGCTGGCCCAGCCAATACCCCTACCAAGAATTCTTGTTCTTCTCAGATAATATGGGTGGGGAGATTCTGATTCCAGGATAATTGCATTTTCCCAGCAGCACCTCACTCACACAGGAGAGATCACATGGAGCCACCCCCTGTCCTCTGGAGTGACAGAGTCCCCTTGCTCACCTGCTGGACTCCCTCCCTTAGGGCAGGCTCACCACATCCTGAGGACTCAAAAATCTCCTTTCTGTGGAGGGCTTGTTTACTTGTTAGGAAAATAAATCGTCTTCGTGAACCATCAGCTTTCACCTGCAGTGTTTGTGTGAAGGACCCTAGTTGTCAGTGGTGACCTCTTCTTCTCTGACCCGTTTCCCCAGGTGTCCAAAGTTTCAGCAAAGCTCAGTCCTTGAGAGCAAAAGTTCATTTGTGCAAGTTGGTGGAGGGATTTCCAACTGCAATTATTTTGCTTTTATTAGATGAATAATATCTGCCCGGCTAAGTATAGTTTTTATTATTCAACTCTTTTACTTAAACTGTTCACTTGTTCTGCTCAAACTTTCTGAGCTGGAGGATGGAGATTCAGTATTGCTGTTGTCTCTTGTTGGAAGCTTATGTCACGGAATCTAGTGAGTTATAGTTGTTCATTCAGGCAGTTGATTCTACCAGGCATCTCTGTTCCTCTGAGAATGCAGGGCAGTGAGACCCAGCCTACTTGATCAGGAGAAATAGTCCTGTTTCCTTGAGTGTAATTTTTCCTTTAAACTTTTTGTATTCACTTTGTGACTTATTTTGGGTAGGCTCTGGGAGTTGGTGATGGACAGGGAGGCCTGGCACGCTGCAGTTCATGGGGTTGCAAAGAGTCAGACACCACTGAGCGACTGAACTGAACTGAACTGAACTGACTGACTTATTGGACAAGATTTGTCTCATTGCTCCTGTTGCGGTTGTAATTGATGATGATGTGAGAACAACAAAGGGAAGTAAAGAAGCCAGAGGGGCTGCATCTCTATCCCTTTCAAGACGTTAGATTTTTTTTGTTTCTCTTTGCAACTTTTCTAGAAAGTAAAATTGCACAGTTTTTTTGTGGGCAACAAACAAGAAAACAGGAGTAAGTCTCAATGTCATGAATATGAAAGAAGGGAAGTGGTTTGCCCCTGACCCAGTGACGTGTTCTGAGTTAGCAAACTTCAGTGCAGCACAGCTGGGGACAAGTCTGAGGCAGAGGGAAACGATGAGGCCAATATGAACAACAGAAAGGCTGGGACAGAGCTGCTTCTTACAGAAGCTCAAAGAAGGACAAGTCCTTGATCTGTTGACTGCCGTCAGCTTTGGAAGACCAGCCACCTAATTTTTCTTTTCTTGAATCAGCATGTGGTCAGTATAAGGGGAGGAGGAAGAAGTCACACTCACCAGCTCACCAGAGACAGGCAATCAGAGCCCCAGTTGCTCAAACACTAATGCTCTCTGGCAGGGTCGACGAGACCAGCCTTGCTGATCATCTGAGTAGGTGATAAATCCTCCTGGGCAAAGAGAATATGCTTTGAAATAACTAGAATGAAAGGAAATTAAATGATTCCAAAAGAGTCTGATCTTAGTCTAGCTAATAGTAACTATGACATTAAAAATAATAACTGAATTTTATTGATTACTGACCCTCATGATCTCCCTAATATTCCAGCTCTCGGTACTATCACATTGATGGGTTGGGTTTCTGTGGGTTTTTAAAGAATTTTTAAAATATTTATTTTATGTGTTTATTTGGCTGTGGCATGTCTTAGTCGATGTATGCTGGTTCTTGGATCTTGGTTGCTTCATGCAGGATCTTTACTTAAGCCATGGGAAGTCCTGCTTGCCAATCAGAATCTAGTTTCCTGGCGAGAGATCCAGCTCAGGCTCCCTGCTTTGGGAGCATGGAGTCCTGGCCCCTGGACCATCAGGGAAGTCAAGGGGGAGGGTTTCAATATATGAATTTGGGGAACGCACACACATTCAGTCTGTAACACGGTAGTAAGGAGCTACCAAGGTACTGTGTTTATGGCAAGGATTCATTAGGATGTATTTCATTCTTGATATTAGTGAGGAGTAAGAACACGTTCCCTGATGCTGCCCTCACTTTTTATGGCACCTCCATCCTGAACTGATTGCTAATTAAATGTTACAAGACTACCGTGGACATGATTACCAAGGACCTGCCAGACAAATTTCACAGACTATCAGTGTTTATCAAAAACGACAGTGACAATAACTACAAACTCCTTAGCCTTTGTGAGGGACTCACGCAATACTTCCAGCATAGTTGAAACTGAGTTAATAGTTTTGTTTCGAAGAGCCTCCTGCCAAGACTTTATTTGAATAAAATATCATCCAGTTTTCAAAACCTAACATGTCAGATTCCAAACTGCTCATCTAGACCGTGATGCCTGCGCACACTGCATGCACTGAGCCCTCACTTAATTTCCTAGTTCATTTCTAACACAAGATGCACCCTTGTTGTTTCATACCTCGATGTGACAAACCTCTTATTTCCATTAGTTCACATCTACCTCCAAATTCTAGATAAGCTGAGCGATTTACAACGTATCTTGATTATTTTGTATAATAAGCAAAATGAAATTATCAATTGGTAGTTATTACTGAAAGTCTAAATGTGATCGACAAAATTAATAATTCTAATAATTATAAAATAATCATATTTACTGTCCAAGATGATTCATATAGATTGTGCAATGAATCCTCACCATAAATTGGAGATACATGATGGACAAGATCCTTATGAGTTTTGACTCCAGCAGGGGATTGGGTTAGAAACATTTCAGTGAATCCTTTGTAGAAAACACCAAGCTGATGGCTCTTGTGACTGTAAGTAAAAAAAATACTTAATGCTTTTGAGAGGGTAACAGGCAGGAAGGCCAGGGGTCTCCAAACAGAGGAAACAGGCTCCAAGTGTCAGACATTTTTTCTCTCTCTCTTAAGCGGCAGGAGGAAACAAACTAGTGTTATATTTGTTCCCCTTCTCTATACAAATTTAAATAGAGGTTTCTCTTAAAATTCTGTGTTGCCATAATGACACCTGGTTCCACCTGAACTTAACTTTTCCCAAACCTTGAGCTAACCAATGCATTTTTCTTATGGAAATGTTTGTCTTAAGCTGTTAATATACTGTGTATTTGCCCTAGACTCTGTGTTCAAGTCAGTTCCACCTAAAGGCTCAGAACCGACTTGACAAACCAGTCTGTTATATATTGTTCTCCTAATCTGTGTTAATGAAACTGTATATTTGTTTGGAAATCTGCCTTTCTTCAAGATTCATGTCAATTATTTTATGGCCGGGGATGACTCACCTGGTGCCAATGTTATCTCAATGCATGTTGCGGGTGAGGGGCCTGGTGCCCTTCTCTGAGTTTTGAGACATTTCCTTTCTCTAATTAGCAGAATACATTGGAGAAGGAAATGGCAACCCACTCCTGTGTTTTTGCCTGGAGAATCCCAGGGATGGGGGAGCCTGGTGGGCTGCCGTCTGTGGGGTCACACGGAGTCGGACATGACTGAAGCGACTTAGCAGCAGCATCAGCAGCAGCAGTAGCTATGTGACATCTGGCTAAAGACTAGCACAGGGCACTCTTACTGCCCCCTTCTGATGTCTATGTCAGAAGCTTTCTCTATCTCTTTTATACTTTATAAAACTTTATTACACAAAAGTTCTGAGCCATCCAGCCTAGTTACTGGCCCTGGATTGAATTCTTTTCCAGAGGCCAAGAATCCTGGTGTCTTTCGTGGTTCAGCAGCAAACTTTTGCTTCCAAATTATATGAATTTGACAAATGACAAAAAGAATAGAAGACGACCTATGCTAACAGGTGAAATGTGAGGGATGGAGCAGAGCCTCCCCATTGCCATCAGCAAGGAGACCAGGAGTCCAGAAATTCAGCACTTCACCTGGGCCTCTGTGAGATGGTTCAGGTCCTGCACTTAACTCTGGAGCCCTCCAAACTCCTTTTGCTGCGCCCCAGCGGCCGGGAGGGGGCGCCCGATCTCTCAGTAACTGACAGACCCGCACCGCCCACCCAGCGGGACCCGCCTGCAGGGCTGCCCCCTGGGGCATCAGATCCACGGAGAGAACTCGCGGGTGGCCGTGGGCAGGAGCCGCGTCCGGAGCGAGGCGCCGCCGGGGCCCAGGGAGAGCTTGGGGCCGCGGGAGCAGAGAGGAAACTTCCTTTTCGGGCCCCACTGCCCAGGCGAGCTTTGCGCCGCGTCGCTCAGAGCCTTTGATTTCTTCATCTCCAAATTCTAGATAAGCTACCATTGCGTCCATCCTCCCCTTCCTGGGAGAAGATTTTAGCCAGAGCGGTTCACACCGGTGCCCTTGAATGCCGCGATTGACGGCTGGAAATCACAGCATGTTGTGGTATGTTTTCAGATTCAGGGTTGTTTTGGAGTGAGTGGAAGTCGTTCAGTCGTGTCTGACTCTTTGCGACCCCTTGGACTATACAGTCCATGGAATTCTCCAGGCCAGAATACTGAAGTGGATAGCCTTTCCCTTCTCCAGGCGATCTTCCCAACTCAGGGATTGAACCAGGGTCTCCCTCATTGCGGGCAGATCTTGACCAGCTGAGCCACAAGGAAAGCCCTTTGTTTATGGGGCAAAGGAGTAATTCAGGGAAAGGGGAAAGGTATCTACAATCTGGATGGGAATCTACTAGATATTGGGACCCTCCAGTGGGAAGACTTGGGGACAAAACAGACTTCAAAAGAAGCTCCTAGGTAAAGGGAAAATTATTTCATTTAACATTAATAGAAATGGTTAATTTCTCCTGTCATGTTCATTGGTTGGAAAATGTTTTAAAATGTATAAGTCTTCAACTCACATCAAATTCAAATATTTTCCTTGTGCCACACCAGTACTTTAAGTTCCTGGCTTTAATGGAAGCAAAGTCATCAATAATGTTTTCAATATTAGTTCTTTGTATGTCTCTTCATCTGAGCGAAAGCCATATTTGACAGACTTAAGACCCAGTAACTACTTTGAATAACTCATCTCAATTTCCAAATTCCTTTTTTCCTCTCATTTCTTTTAACCAAAGTTCATCTATTAAGCATTTTTTTTTAGTCAGTTTTTCATTGGAGAGTTTCATGAACTTTTTCAAAATGTCTTCTCATATGGATAAGTTGTTTAAAAAATTGCAATTAAAATGATTTTGATTTCAGCATAATGTGTGCTCAGTAGCCACCAACTGTGAAATAGGCAGTTGGGTATATAATTCCAGCATGCGTCCTTGGAAGACATCATCATCAAGATAGATTTTTAAAGGCCTGAAAACTAGAGCAAGTCATGACCTAGTTCATCAGTTTGAACAGAAGACAGTTCTGGGCTTTGAACACAGGAAAACCTCAAACTTCTTGGTCATCAACGAAATTCAGACTGGATACCAGCCAGATGGCAGGAGTGCAGTGTGAGTGTGCAGCCTGGGATCTGGTTGAGGACCTTGCAATCTGTGTGTCTTCTAGCTGGAGATCATGGAGTTTGAACAAAAATGATAAACTTTACGTGAGTAAAGTGACGGTGCAAGAGCACTGGGTGATTCTGTAAGGATCAGAAATTCACAGAGGAAGCCTGCACTTCCAGTGGATATGATGGGGAAAGGCTGTCATCTGTTCTAGTGCAGTGGTCTTAAAACTAATGTCTCAGCTCCACAGCTCTTCTCCTCAACACTACTCTGTGATGCTGGGGCTCTAGTTCCTTCCAGGACATTTCTCCTTTGGCTGCAGATTGTTTTTCTTTCCCATAGCAGTTCCAAGGGTGGACTGGAAGGCTGGAAGGAATTTTCTGTTTTTCTGGAGTATGACTGGTAACAACTGCCATCAATTAGGAAAAGGAAAACTAATGGTTGCTGCTAGATGCTATGTGTCACCAGTCAGATGGGCAAAAACTAAAAAAGATGATAAGACCCTGTTTTGGTCAATGATGAGAACATATAAGAGCTTCTATGGTCTTGAATATGGATTAATGTAGCCATTGTTATCATGGACAGTTGGCAGTATGCATGTGTAAGGTTTATATATTTTGACAAATAAAATTGACTTCATGGCCCCTTATTCAGAGAAAGACTCTCGCTTCCGTTATAGGACACCTGCATACACTTGTAGCAGTCTCTCCTCTAAAGGCACTGATTTCTGAGAAGGACCGACTCTAGGAGGTGACCCTGCCAGCACTTAGGGACTGAAGTCTTTATGGAAAACAACTAGGATCAAACCCAGGCCAGCCCAGGGCTGGAGAGCAGAACCTCACACTGCATGGCCCTTGCTGTTTTCTTCCTGCCTCTGCCTTGCTGCTGAAAGACGGAAACCCAACAGAGGGTTGAGAAGGTGATTTTAGAAATGTCTTCAAGAAGTAGTAGAGTAGTACTCACACTAAAGAACAGGAAACATGATTAAGGAGTAATGTGTGTGATTTTCTGCATTCATATGAATGCAGAAATCTCTATGATTTCCCTATTATTTATTTTCATGATAGATCAAAGCATTTTCTACTAATCCTTCTTTCTCAAAGAATTTCTGTGACTTCTTAAGAATACTTCTAGAAATCTGAAAAACAGAAATTGGAATTGTCTTCAGCATTGAGCACAGGAGAGTTCACACACTGAATATCCTGTGAAACTAGCCCCCAAGTTAAATATTTTTACCAAAGACCTAGCATCTTTCCAGTGTTGCCTTTCAGTCACTGCCTCAGGCCAGCTGTCCTGTCTGCTCCCTGTGGGCAGCTACTCTGGAACTCACTGTCCTGATTATTTGCACCAAGCACCCTTTTGTGCTTCTTGTAATATGGACTCATTGATCCAAACAGTAGTCCTATGAAAAACTACTGTTATTTTCCCCATATTTGAGAAGAAGATCAAGACAGAATGCGTGCCTGCATGCATGCTAAGTTGGTTCAGACAGGTCCAGCTCCTGTGACCCATGGACTGTGGCCCACCAGGCTCCTCTGTCCATGGGATTTTCAAGAAAGAATACTGGAGGGGGTTGCCATATCCATCTCCTTAGTGTTTGTGATATTTTGCAGGGTCACACTGCTGTTAAGTAGCAGAACTGCATTCAAAGGTTTTGAAACTTCTAGAACTCTCCTTTCACTTGTGCTCTCTTCCAGTGATTTCCACTCAGAGAAACTTTGAAGCCAGAAACCATCACAGAACAGAGCTCCTGTGTTGGAGGCAGTGAAGATACAGTGTAAGGGAGTGGATTGTTAAGTAAAGCATGACTGAGGAGAAGGCGGGAAGAAGAGTAACAGGAGTCAGGCTCAGCCACTCAGCACCACATGTTCGCAGCTTCCCTGGAGGACGGGAGTCCTCCCCCCACATACTGACACCAACCATTCTCTGGTGATTGGGTATAAACTAGTTATACCTGTGGCTTCAGGACTACTCATCTACCACCGTTTCAGAGACTCTTTTCTACCTGTTTCTTTTGGGTGGAGGGGGCTGCACTCCACAGCTTGCAGGATCTTAGTTCCCTGACCAGGTATCCATGGCACCTGAGCGTCTCACACTGGAAGCATGGAGTCCATTCCACTGGACTGCCAGGGATCCAGAAATTCTACCTTTTGACAATCATTTCCTGAAAAGTGATACAACTATTCTGTAGTATAAATGGACAAATGCTATTCCACGATAGGTTTATGTAGACCAAATAAGTATTTAGTTCTTCATAATGAAAAAAGTAATTACTTTCATACGAAATTAATAAATAAAACAAATTAGAAGATTAAGGAAATGAACATATTTTCTAAATTTTATTACAATGCAGACAAACATTCTTACATAAAAATATAAATATGATGAGATAAAAGAAAAAAAATGCATGAATAAATATAAATAACATCAGGGCAGTCGTCCCTTATGGACTGAGCCCCGTGCAGTTGAATACTTTTTATATATACTTGCTTTTTGCTACTGAGAAATTACTATTGATTGAATTCAGGAAACATTGTGGTTAAAGCAGAAATCAGAGTCTTCTGAAATGACCTCAGGGGAGTGTACAAGGGTGATGTGGCGTCTTAGTCAGTGATAGTCATGTCAAGGTGAGCTCAGGTCTCCATCCATCATTCTTAACCTTTCTTGCAAGCTGACTGATGAAGACAAGGATCTCCTGATTTCCATTCTGACAATTTCCCAGGCGCAGTTGCTGTATCCCTTCTCTTGCAGGTAGACACGGATGCCCTGGAAGTACCTCTTCACGGCCACAGTGGGGCCCATCCTTCCCAGGGCAGAGCCTTTCTCTCCAGTCACCTGCACCAGACAGGAGTCCAGGTGGTCCAGCTGCTGATGGAGTCCAGTGCGGAGCTTCTCCAGGAGGGTGGTGTTCCAGGCATCAGAGGAGCGCTCTGTGTGGAAGAGGTTGAAGCTCTGCTGGAGCATCTCGTGGAGGACAGAGATGGCCTGGGCCTCCTGGAGCTGGCCGCCCTCCACCATCTCCTGGGGGAAAGCGAAGTCTTTTCTCTCCTGCAGACAGAAGCGAGGGGAGAGTTTCCCCATTTGGCCCAGGAACCTGAGGTTCTTCCTGCCAACCAGCACGTGGTTCTTAGACAGGTCACAGCCCAGGGATCCTCCTGGGCCATAGCTGACCAGCACCAGGGCCATGAGTAGAGAGAGCACCAAGGCCATGGGGAAGATGTGGCTGCTTCCGGACTGACTGAGGCAGTGTCTGGTGAAACCTTGAGTTAGGTTCTCTGATGCCATGCTTTCTAAGGAAGGTCGTTAAATAGGGAACATGGTAGTTTTCATTTTCTCATTGTTTTAATACACTTTCACTTCCTTTTTTGATTTTCACTTATGTATTCACAATATGGCCAAAGAAAATGTCATCAATATAAAGTATTAATTTTACCTATTTCCCAATGACTTCAAATGTACCCATCCGATTGGATATGTGTCAATTAAATGAGAACGTTTTTATTACTCAACACTTTTACTTAAACTGTTCAACACTTTTCTGCTCAGAGTTTCAGAGCTGGAGGAAGGACATTCAGTGATGGTGTCTCTCACTGGAAGCTTATGTCACAGAATCTAGTGAGTTTCAGTCATTCATTCAGGCAGTTGATTCCACTGGGCGTCTCTGTTCCTCTGTCTCTTTCTTCCTCTGAGAACGAAGGACGGTGAGAACCAGGCTACTCGTTCTGGGAGAAATAGCCTTCTTTCCTTTTCTTGAGTATAATTTTTCACTTAGTTTCTACATTCTTTTAGTGACTTGTTGGCCAGGCTTTGTCTTGCTGCTCCTGCTCTAGTTCTAATTCAAGTTGAGGTTAGAAAGATAAAGCGAAGTGAAGAAAGGCAGAGGGGCTGAGCTCTATCATATTTAAGACATGATTTTTGTTGTTGTTTTTTCCCTTTGCCACTTTCCTAGAAAGTAAAGTTACACAGTTGTTTTGTGGGCAAAAAGAAAACTAATCTAAGTCTGAATGTCTGAATATGAACAAAGGGAAGTGGTTTTCCCTGACACAGTGATCTCTTCTGAGTTAGCAAACTTCAGTGCAGCACAGCTGGGGATGAGGCTGTGGCAGAGGGCAAGCATGAGGCCAGTATGAACAACAGAAAGGCTGGGCCGTGGCTGCTGCTGACAGAAGCTCAACAAAGGTTAAGTCCCGGGTCAAGCAACTGTCCTTATTTTCTAGATCAGCTACCTCATTTTTCTTTCAATTAATGCACGTAGGATTCATTTCAGGAGAGAAGGAAGAAGTCAAGCCCATCACCTATCAAGAGAGGGACAACTAGAATGCCAATTGCTGGAATACTAACCCTCTCTGGCAGTGTCTTGGAGACCAGCCTTGCTGAGCATCTTTCTAGGTTATAAATCCACTCAGGCAAGGAGAAGATGCTTTGAAAAAAACTAGAATGAAATAGAATTAAATGATTGCAAAACATCCTGAACTTAATCTGGATAGTAGTAATTATGATATTAAAAATTATAGCTGAATTTTATTGCCTGCTACTAATGGACTAGTCACTTTTTAAATTCTTTAGAATTTCAACTGAATCCTCTCATTAGCTCTTAGGGTCACACTTATACTCCTGGAGAAAAATATAAATCTAGACAAATGAACTATTCCAATCATAGCAAAGATTCAAGAGCAAACCTTGGGGGCTTTGATTTGTCTGAAAGATCCAATTAAAAAAAAAGGAGGGGTGCAAATGAACACGACATTAAGGAAACAATGAAATAAATGATAGGAGGAGAATAAGTTGCTGAAGACCCCTTAATCCATTTCAAATACCAAAGGGTCATGATCTATTGTTTTGTAGGCCACAGTGTGTGGTCTGAAGTCCGCAAAATTAAGATCTAATCATAAATGGACAACATCACTATTAAGTAGTTGGAAGGGAGTAGATTGTTCTGCCAGCTAAAAGAGAAGCAGGAGTTTGCTCATTGTCTAGTGGTTAGGATCCAGCACTTTCACTGCTGTGACCTGATTTCAGTCCCTGGTTGGGGAAGTCTGATCACACAAGCCTCGCTGAAGTCTAAGCTTTTATGAGTGGTTTCTTCAATGAAATATAGTAAAATAATTTTATTGACCCTATGAGAGGTAAGCCCTACTTTCTATGTATTTAAACGTTTTGACCTTTTTTGTGAGCTTGCTGCTGCTGCTGTTGCTGCTGCTAAGTCGCTTCAGTCGTGTCCGACTCTATGCGACCCCATAGAGGGCAACTCACCAGGCTCACCCGTCTCTGGGATTCTCCAGGCAAGAACACTGGAGTGGGTTGCCATTTCTTTCTCCAATGCGAACAAACATAAAGCAGGTAACATTCTCTCGCCACATGAATTCTGATGTTTCTCCTTCAGGATGACAGCATCAGGTTCTGCAGAATGAAGTCTCTACCCACTGCAGTCCCTGACCTCCAACACGCCCTGATAGGAGTTCAGGGTTGAGATCAGGAACGAGGCACTCTGTGCTCTGGGAAAACTGACACAAGAGGCCTTCTGATAGTTAGATAATTTCCAGAGAAAATTGATGAACCCAATTTTACAACTTCTCATGGGTAGAAAGCTCTAAAATCTTTCAGAGAGACATCTGTTCCTGCTGATTCTCTGCCACTTTCTCCCAAGACGTGAGTTTATCTGCACGTCACCCCTCGCCACAGTCGCCTGCATGCTGACCTCCTCTGCGTGCGTGGGGCAGGTCCTCAGAGCTGAGGAGAGGCTGCGCTCTGGCCTGCAGTCCTCAGCAAGTCCTCCCAATAGAGTGAACTCTCGGGAGTCATGTTTTTGGGTGTGTTTTTTTTTTTTTGGTTGACAAGGACCCCTTCCAGGAGACCTCCTCAGGTAACCTGCTGTTCTCATTCGAAAGGAAGACACCTGTGTTTCTCACCTCCAGTCCAGCCGGGTCATCCTGGTGTCTACTGACAGAGTCCAGTGAAGAAGCTCTACTCTATGTCCAACCTCTGGTCAAGATGTGGATGTCGAGGAGGCCTACGCGTTACCGAGATGGAAGCACACATGTGCTTCCTAGACAGAAGCAGTGAAAAATTTTCTCCTTAGCAGGGAGAAACTGGCTTGAATTGTGAAGTAAGCCTCAAGGCCTTGTATAGTTATCTTTTTAAAAAATTTCTAGCTCAACCTATTAAACATCATTAAGTAATACTATAGAATTGAATGAAAGGTTATTTAGAAAATAATTTGTTACTGAAATGGTATTTTTAGCAGTAATATCGGAATGTTTTTTACTTGTTTAAGACCCTAATCCTCAAGAAGGTTTCCAAACCTCTCAATGTACTTTAAACGTTCCCTGAGGGGCTTCCCTGGAGGCTCAGTGGTGAGGAGTCCACCTGCCAACAGGACCCCATGTGGTCCTAGAGGATGCACGCACATGCTGCAGGACAGTGAGCCCGGGGGCACAGCTGCTGCCCTGTGCTCTAGACCCCGGGCCCTCACCACCAAAGCCAAGTGCACTGGAGCCTGTGCTCCCCAACAAGAGAGGCTCCCACAGTGAAAAGCCTGTGCCCCACAACTAGAGAGGACCCACCTCTGCCACAACTAGAAAGAAGTCCGTGTGGCGGCGTACACACAGCACAGAGAAAAATGAATAAATGAATAAAATTATTTCAAAAGTCCCTCTGACTTTACATATAGCTACTGAGTGCTGTATGTCCCAAATGGAAAGAAGAGAAAGATGATTGATTCATCAATGTCCTGAAGATTGCCTACATTAAATACATCAATTTCCACAAAGATCTTTGTTACTTTGAGAAATTGTATTCTTAGCAGCAGCAGCAGCAGCAGCAGTGTTCACTTTACTAACATATGTCCTGCGAGGAAGGCTCTGTCCCCCTGTTGCTAAATGTATTAAAAGCCCTGCCTGTGCCCCTTCCATTCAATCTTGTTTGATTGTGTTTGTCTCTCAGAGATGCAAAGACACCATAATGGAATTTAGGAACTTCCTTGGATTGCATTGTCCCCAGGCACCTCTTGCCCTGCTCTGTGATAACTTGCTGGGTCCTAAGGAAGACACAAGTCTGCAGCTGTGACGGGAGTGACCGTCATCCCTTCCAGGACTCTGCAGGCTGCTGTGGGGTGAGCGTCTCCCATGCTGGGGACACAGCTGGTGGCCAGGCCTTCGTGCTCTGTCTCTGCTCTCAGCATCCGCTTCAGTCTTCTCAGTCTCTGAAAAGGAATGTGAGAATCACTTGCCTCAAGTGCAGCTCATCTGTGTTGTTCCATGTCCTGAGGACCCACTGCTGCTCCAGGGAACAGTTTAAACATCTCTGTTCTCCTTCCAAGTTCTCAAGCTGCTGCTGACTTTCAACTCCAGGTTTCGAGTGCTTTGGACTTTTCTCAAATGAGATTCCTGGACCAGGTGAGTTCCTCCTAGCGCACCCAGCACATGGAATAGCCTTCGTGCACGCTCAGAGGAGCCCCTGGTGTCTCCACCATTGCTCACTGTGGGGCGGGGTTCCCTCTATTTACTGTGTTTCTCTGGGAGGCTGGACAGTCTGGACCCGCAGTGCTTGGCAGGCAGAGCAGGTGAAGTCACAGGAGAGTGTCTGACAGAGCTAGAACTTTCACTCTGGTTCTGCTTTGAGTTGGTGGTTTGCAGTCGTAAGGGGAAATTGACAACCAGAAACCGTAATGGAGAAGAACACAGCTGTATGAGTGGAGAGGACGCCTTCATGCAGAGTGAATGAGGAGAGCACACTGGGGATTTCTACACCGGGAGGAAGTGAACGATTGTGATATTTGAGTGTAAGGATAAGATATTCACCTGAGCTCTTGCCAACTGAATACCATGTATTCAGCTTCTCTACAATTTTTTCCAGGGAAAAAAATTTCACAACCAACAAGAGGCAGAAAATCCGCCCCAAGAATTCATCAAATCCTGAAGCATGGATTTGTTTTTTTTTTGATCGTTGTTTTTAGGTTACTTTTTTTGAAAAAATTCAGAGTTACAAAAAGCACTGGAGTGGTTGTGTTCACTTTAGTGTCCTCAGAGCAATAAACAACATAGCTAGAGCTAGAGTATTTTTACTTCTAACGTGCAAATCCTAAAGAGGGCTCAAGGAATTGTAAAATGCATTTTTTAATCAAGTTGCCATTCAGGATTGGTGTTTCTGTTTTAACGAAAGAACAAAGTAAGTCTTTTACAGTAAGAATTTAATAAAGGAAGAAAAATTATTAACTGACTACAAAATATACATTTTCCTATAAGTATACATACATAATATTTTATCAACAAAATAATTTAAATATTTATAAATAGTTAAATAAATATTCAGTTCAGTTCAGTCGCTCAGTCGTGTCCGACTCTTTGCGACCCCATGAATCACAGCACGCCAGGCCTCCCTGTCCATCACCAACTCCCAGAGTCACTTAGACTCGTGTCCATCGAGTCAGTGATGCCATCCAGCCATCTCATCCTTGGTTGTCCCCTTCTTCTCCTACCCCCAATTAAAATAAATAAATTATTTATTTTATTATTAATTATTATATAAATAAAATAATTTGTTTATTTTTATATTGGTAGTTAAATACGTAGATAGATCAGCTTTGTCCAGGTAGTTAAATACGTAAATATATCAGCTTCGGCATCGGTGAGGAACCAGCGTCTATAGAGTAGAATATGATGTTGCTTAATATTCCAGAAAACATTTGACACACTGATTCAATTCAGGGAGCAATGACAGCAGAAATGAGAGTCCTTGACATGGCAGCGCAGGAGGAAGTGTGGTCTGTTGGTCCATGAGAATCATTTCCGTGTTGAACCAGGTGTGTGTCAGTCCTTGCTCCTGAATCTCTCCTGCAAGTTTGTTGAGGAAGAGAAGGCTCTCATGACTTCTGCTCTGACAACCTCCCACGCACAAGGGCTGTGTCCCTTCTCTTGCAGATAGAGAGTGACTCTGTGGAAGTATTTCCTCACAGCCAGGCTGGAGTCCTCCTTGAGCAGGGGAGCCCCTCGCAGCCCCTCCTCCTGCCTGAGACAGGCTTGCAGGTCAGTGAGCTGCTGATCCAGTGCAGCGCGGAGCTTGTCCAGGAGGCTCTGGTCCCACGCGGCGGCCGAGCCCTCTGTGCTGAAGAGCTGGAAGGTGTGCTGGGTCACCTCGTGGAGCACAGAGATGGCTTGAGCCTTCTGCAACTGGCTGCCACCCAGCGCCTCCTGGGGGAATGTGAAGTCTTTTCTGTCCTGCAGGCAGGAGGAAGGGGAGACCCTCCTCAGTTGTCGAAGGAGCGTCAAGACCCTCCTGTTGGCCAGGCTGTGGGTGTGAGGCAGGTGGCAGCCTAGAGAGCAGATGGCGTTGCAGCTGAGCAGCAGCAGGGCCAGGAGTAAGGACCAGGCTGGGGCCATCGGGACCTTGCAGATGCTGCTGGCCTGGGGTGGTGGGTGACTCTGTGAACCTGCTCTCTAGGTTCCCTGAAGCCCTTCCTTCAGGCCTGGGGCTTAAATAGGAGCCCATGGTTTCCATTTTCTGAAAGTTCCCTCTTACTTTCTCCTTTTGGTTTTGCTTTTCAGTTTGCACTCTTCAGTGGGTTAGGGCAGCACTTCTCAATCGTTTCTTTTTCATGTTGCCCTTCTTTCTTCTGCCCACAGAGCCTTTTTAGATATGTTTTCTTAATTGCCCTGCACTGCGAAATTTGGAAACACAGATATACTGTGTATGTATTTATATACTCTATGAATATCTTTTCCTGTACGTAGAAAAAGGATGTGTAAATTTTACTCTTTGTATTCAGTGTAGTTAAGAATTACATAAAATTTTAAGTGACAATTTAAATGTAAAAGGTACTGAATTTTATTTTTTCTTTATAAACTCAGTTTTCAGAGTGACTTTTAATGTCACATGTTTACTTATATAAGTAGGTATGTATCCAATTACATATTAAAATAAAATTTAAATAAATACTTTTAATATACCAAGATATAGACATACTTAAAAGTCATTCAAAGCTGCTCGAATCACTAAATGACTTTAAAATAGTTCTTTAATATTTCCTTTAAGTATTTATCATTGAATTTTCTTCATGTCAGAAAATAATTTTTAGTTTTACTGCCTGCTAGATATTCATCTGGATATTATCAACATTTTTTCTCTTTAAGACTTTGACATGTTGAACCACCTTTGTAGAATTATGTAAGAAAATATAATATTTTTTGAATTTTATTTACAAATAAGTTTTCCATTTTTATTTAATTTCTGGAGCCCAAATCACACTGAGGTTCAAATATAAGCAACATGCATGAGACAGACAATGGTTTCTTAGAAGTATAGAAAGGGCAGCTCTCACAATATGACTTTGAGATCAAGAAAATGATGGAAAGTCCTCCAGTGAACCATCTAGTCACCTTAGGATGCACCACTGATCTTGTATGCAATTTGTTTATATTCAATAAACTCAGTATCAGTGCTCAATGTATGATACACAAGGCCAAAGACAGAAATAAATACTAAGGGGTTAGATTTTGTTGTATCAGGTTGAGCTTTGACGTGTAATAACTAATCATTGTAATGACAAGATTTATTCATATTCCAGAAAACTAATGTCTGCACGCATGGAAGCAGCATTATCCCCAGTGAGAAAGCATGATTTAGGAATCACCATCCATGTGAATCTTTCTCTCTGTTCCTTTGCATTAAATTTCAGATTTTGCAAATGACTTTCAAGTTCCAATCCAAGTCTATTGTTTTCAAATAAAAGGAAACAATCTTTGTAATTAATTCAGAATGGGATAAATATTGATTATTTCATGGGGAGATTTAGCTTTTGGCTCTGCTCCTGAATTCATTTTATAGTGGATTTTATGTTGTCTTGTCCCCTTATGTTCCAAACTTCAAATAAGAGACCTGTGACCGTGTTTGGCAAATCAGCTCTGTAGTGACTGAACTCTGTCTTCTTCTCTGTGGTATCCTCTGTACCAGGCCCAGTGTAATCGCTCAACAAGTTGATTTTTGTTGTTTACTTATTTATTCACTTCTGGATGCCCTGGGTCCTCACCGCTTGCCTGGACTTCCATCAGTCGTGGCAGGTGGGGCCGCTCTTCCTCGCAGAGCCTGGTTTCCTTGCTGTGTGGGCCTCCTCAGGCTCCAGCGTGCATGCTCCAGGAGCTGCAGCACGTGGGCTCTGGAGCAGGGTCTCAGCAACAGGGGAGCACTGTCTTAGTTGTTCCATGGCAGGTGGACACTTCCTGGACCAGGGATCGAATCTGTCTCTCCTGAGGAAGATTCTTACTCACTGCACCATCAGGGAAGTCCTCAACAAGTAATTGTAGCTAAAGCAGTTTCTCAGATTTCCTCCTACTACTGGAAGGCATTTACAAATGACCAAGCTATTTTGCTTCATCGGGGCCCTATTTCCTGGAATGATAATAGACATTTCAATAGATAATGAAATACCAATAGTCTGGTATTTCCACTCTATTCCTGCTGGTACCTGTTGTACTGAGTTTGTTGCTAAAACCACTAGGAGTCTCCTTCCTTGAAGGTAAATGGGGTCTGGGGCTTCACGTAGCAAGTGCAACACACTTTTCAGCCTTTGCCCAGCACTGTATTAAACTCAGGAGGATGCCTCACCCCTAATTGTCCTCAACTAGGTCATGATTCCAGAAAACACCTACATCTACTGCATCGACAGGGCTAAAGCCTTTGACCTTGTGAATCACAACAAACTGTGGAAAACGCTTCAAGAGATGAGAATATCAGACCATCTTACCTGCCTCCTGAGAAACCTGTATGCAGGTCAAGAAGCAACAGTTAGAACCGGACATGGAACAATGGACTGGTTCCAAACTGGGAAAAGAGTACATCAAGACTGTATACTGTCAGCCTGCTTATTTAACTTATATCCAGAGTACATCATGTGAGAGGCTGGGTTGGATGAAGCAGAAGCTGGAATCAAGATTGCTGGGAGAAATAGCAATAACCTCAGATATGCAAATAACACCACCCTTAAGGTAGAAAGGGAAGAGGAACTGAAGAGCCTCTTGATGAAAGGGAAAGAGGAGAGTGAAAAAGCTGGCTGAAAACTTAAAACATTCAAAATTCAAGAACATGGCTTCCAGTACCGTAGCTTCATGGCAAACAGATGGGGAAACAAAGGAAAGAGTGACAGACTCTATTTCCTTGGGCTCCAACATCACCGCAGATGGCGACTGCAGACAGGAGATTGAAAGACACTTGCTCTTTGGAGGAAAAGCTATGACCAATCTAGACAGCATATTAACAAGCAGAGACGTTACTTTGGCCTAAAGGTCTGTATGGTCAACGCTATGGTGTTTCTAGTAGTCATGTATGGATGTGAGAGCTGGACCAGAAAGCTGAGTGCCAGAGAATTGATGCATTTGAACTGTGGTGTTGGAGAAGACTCTTGAGAGTCCCTTGGACTGCAAGGAGAACAAACCAGTCCATCCTGAAGGAAATTAGTCCTGAATATGCACTGGAACGACTGATGCTGAAATTCCAATTCTTTGGCCACCTGACGCGAAGACCTGACTCAATGGAGAAGACCCTGATGCTGGGAATGATTGAAGGCAGGAGGAGAAGGGGACGAAAGAGTATGAGATGGTTGGATGGCATCACTGACTCTAAGCAAGCTCTCGGAGTTGGTGATGGACGGGGAAGCCTGGCGTGCTGCAGTTCAGGGGTCATAAAGAGTCACACATGACTGAACGACTGACCTGAACTGAGGTCATGACAGAAAAGAACATGCCGGGTGTCGTACACAGAGCCATGTATCTGAACTCAAACCCTCCCTGATGCTCGTAGCTCACAGCAATGAGCAGGCGGTTTACCACAATACTCTTTGGTGGGCTTTTACCAACATGGCAATTACTACTACATTGACCTGAGATACTTCAGAGACTCCTCGCAAGGAATGATGAATGATCATTTCCACGCTCTGTTTTATTCCATTGCATGGCTGGTGAGCTTCATTTTAGTTTGTCGTCCGATTTTTGACATGTAATAATTAAAGCCTTACAACAGGTTGAAAATCTAGAGTTTGCATCTGAATCCCTGGTCTCCTTATTTTGCCTACTAACCTGCTCATTCTTTTTTGTCAGTGTGACTATTTTCTTACTTCTACATGCCAAGCATGCAGACTTTAAAGACCTTTATGTTCTGAATGGTTAGGACCCCAGCAAAGTCATATCATGAGGTCGTAAACCCCAAAGTAATGATATCAGGTGGCAGACCTTTTGGGACGTGATTAGGGTGTGAGGATGGAGGCCTCACAAAAGGAAAGAACAACTTTATAAAAGAGGTGGATATAAACTAGTCCCTCTCCTGCCCTGTGATGATACGAGAGAACTCTGCAGTGTGAGACCTGAGGCAGGCTCTCACAACTGGACCAAGCTGACACACAGTTCTCAGATATCCAGACTCGAGAACTAACTTTGAGCAATACATTTCTGGTCTTTGCAAACTACCCAGTCTATGCTATTTGTTGAAGAAGCTTGTATAGTAAGATATTACATGCGCTGTTTTATCCTCAGAATACCTCCGGAGTCTGTAAAATTTCTGAAGGGAGAGAAATTATCTTACTGAATGCCGTTTCCGAGATGTCTAGTCTGGGCCGAACATTTCTTGAGCTCAATCAATATTCGAGTAACATCAGTTTCACAAGGATGGTAATGACAGGAGAAACAATAAACCCAATATCTATTAGATATATATGATGTGAGAACACAATAATTTAGAGATTCTTCATGTTTCTACAAGGGAAGATGCAATGAAATCTTGTGTGAGGTACTTTTTAAAGATCATTTGCAGAAATATTTTATTCAAGTTTGCATTTTCAGAATTTGGACGGTATGGTGAGTGGAAGACTCAGTGTCCACTTTTTGTTCAGTGATTTTCAAGTACTTGCTGTTAGGGACCAAACGACGGTCTCTAGGACCTGAGTCATGTTTACCAGAAAGAGACAGGATATGCGCTCATCCTGCCTGGCCAATCATGTAACGCCAGCTACTCCTGTAACTGAGACAAAGAACTGCCTGTATATAAGCTGCCATACTCCTTTGTTCGGGGCTCTTGTCAGATTCCCTTGTGTGGGATGAGACTTGGGCCCTAGCGCGCTAGGAATAAACAAACTCCCTTCTTGCGTTTGCAATACTGCGGTGGACTTGCTCTCTCGGTCGGTTCGGAGATACGGGCTCAGAGCATAACATCTGGGGGCTCGTCCGGGATCTCCGTCCCGCCGGGGAAGACAACTCTCCTGGTAGAAGGGAGTAACCTCGTTAGGAGATAAGAGCTCTGAGCACCAGTGCTAACGTTACAGACGCCCAGATTAAGTCCAGGGCCCGGTTTCGTACTGGGGAGGCATCTGGCTGTAAAGTGCAGAGGCAAGTCAGCGTAAGGCCGGGGCCTGGTTTCGTGCTGGGGAGGCAGCTGGCTCTGGTTACTGGATTAAGTCCAGCGTAAGGCCGGGGCCTGGTTTCGTGCTGGGGAGGCAGCTGGCTCTGGTTACTGGATTAAGTCAGCATAAGGCCGGGGCCTAGTTTCGTGCTGGGGAGGCAGCTGGCTCTGGTTACTGGATTAAGTCCAGCGTAAGGCCGGGGCCCAGTTTCGTGCTGGGGAGGCAGCTGGCTCTGTGAACATCCTGCAGGTAAGATTGAGTGCATTGTCAGTGGCCACCTTGCGTTTGTTATCTGTTTGTCTATTCATGGTGTCTGCGTTGCTCTTTGTGAGCTCTGTTGGCTCCCAGTGTACTTTTCTGTGATCATGGAACAAACAACTTCTACTCCTTTATCTCTTATGATTAACCACTTCTCTGATTTCAAGTCTAGAGCACAGAATCTATCGTTGCTGGTGAAGAAAAGCAAGTTAGTAACTTTTTGTTCTGCCGAGTGGCCTGCTTTTGATGTCAGCTGGCCACAAAAAGGCACCTTCAGCCTGCCTACTATTCGAGTGGTCAGAGAGAAGGTGCTCGCCCCCTACCCTTCGGGACACCCAGCCAGACCAAACTCCATACATTTTGGTCTGACAGGACCTGGTGGAAAACCCCCTGGCCTGGCTAAAACCTTTTGTTTTTCAGCCCCGCACTTCCCTTCCCTCTTCCCCGCCCTTGCTTCCACAGGTTCCACAGGTTTCATCGGGAGAAGCTAGAAAGAAAACCAAGCCTTCAGCTCCTCCCAGAAAAAGGGGCCCTGCCTAGGAAACTCGGGGAAAGGCAAAAAAAAAAAAAAAAAATGGCCGGCGTAGCGGAAGAAGACCCGGAGGTTCCCTCCTCCACCATTCATGCATTTCCGGTCCGGGCAGGGCCAGCCAGAGAGGGTGGAGAACGGACATATCAGTATTGGCCCTTCTCCACTAATGATTTGTACAGTTGAAAAACCCAGACTCCCTCCTTCTCTGAAAAACCGCAGGGTCTTATTGATCTTTTAGAGTCTATCCTGTTTACTCACAATCCCACTTGGGATGATTGTCAGCAACCGTTACAGGTACTTTTTACTACAGAGGAGCCCGAACGGATCCTGTCAGAAGCCCGGTAAAATGTGCCAGGGGTGGATGGGAGGCCCACAATACAGCCTAACCTCATTGAGGAGGGGTTCCCCTTGGTGCGACCCAACTGGGACTTCGAATGCGCTGAAGGTAAGGAGCGTCTCCAAGTGTACCATCAGACTCTCATGGCTGGCCTTAGAGCAGCCTCCAAAAAGCCAACTAATTTGGCCAAAATAAATTCAGTGAGACAAGAGCCAAATGAGAGCCCAGCAGCCTTCCTGGAAAGGATAATGGAAGCTTTTAGACAGTATACCCCTATGGACCCACAGGCAGATGAGTCACCAGCGGCAGTTATGTTAGCATTTGTGAATCAAGCAGCCCCCGATATTAGGAAAAAGTTACAAAAGATAGAGAGGTTAAATGAACAATCCTTGCAAGATCTCGTGAGGGCAGCCAAGAGAGTTTTTAATCATAGAGAGACCCAAGAAGAGAGAGAGGACCGCATTAGAAGAAAAAAAAAAAATTTAGAGCTGAAGAAAACCGTAAAAATCAAAAAGAGCTGGCCCAGATACTTTTTGCTGGGGTTGAACCAGAAAGAAAAAAAATTGGACTCAAAAACTAAAAAAAAAAAATGACAAGGCGTAAGCTTGAAAAAAACCAATGTGCGTTTTGTAAAGAGTTTGGACATTGAAAAGATAAATGCCCCAAGAAAAATCTAAAAGAGGGGCCCAAGAACCCCAAGAACGAGACTCCCTCTCCAGACAGTCATATCCTCTACGCAGGTGAAGATAGCGACTAGGGGGGTCAGGGCTCGAAGCCCCTCCCCGAGTCCTGGGTAACTATAAATGTGGAGGGAAAACCGGTTGGCTTCATGGTGGACACGGGAGCCCAATACTCAGTCTTAAACCAAAAAGATGGACCCATGTCTAAGAAAAGTAGCTGGGTGCAGAGAGCAACCGGGACTAAACGATATGGATGGACTACAAAACGGCATGTGAACTTGGGGGCCCACCAGGTAACCCATTCTTTTCTGGTGATACCTGAGTGTCCAGCGCCCTTCTTGAGAAGAGATTTACTGTCTAAAGTAAACGTCCAAATTCATTTCGACCACGGACAAGTGTCGGTTTTAGATGGGACCGGGCATCCTCTTCAGGTCCTGTGTCTGGCATTAAAAGATGAATACAGACTCTACTTGCCAGAGGCCCCAGCGACAATAAGCCCCGAAGTACAACCATGGGTTCAAAGATACCTTCAGGCCTGGGCTGAAACAGCAGGAATGGGACTGGCCAAACAGAGGCCCCATATCATTGTGGAACTGAAAGCCAGTGCTTCCCCGGTAAGGATACGGCAGTATCCCATGAGTCAAGAGGCTCGACAGAAAATTACTCCTCATATACAATGCCTCATAGACGCTGGGGTCCTAAAAAGGTGCCGGTCCCCATGGAACACTCCCCTGTTGCCTGTGAAAAAGCCTGGGGGAACTGATTTTAGACCGGTTCAAGATCTACGAAAAGTCAACAAACGGGTGAATGATATTCATCCTATGGTTCCTAACCCTTATACATTGCTAAGCAACTTGCCTCCAAACTACATTTGGTACACTGTTTTAGATGTAAAAGATGCCTTTTTCAGTTTGCCTCTTGCCCCCGCAAGCCAAGAGATCTTTGCCTTCGAATAGCAGGAAGACGGTAGTCAGACCCCTGTGCAGCTGACATGGACTCGCTTACCACAGGGTTTCAAAAACTTGCCCACATTATTTAATGAGGCCCTGGACGAAGACCTCCGTGAGTATTGGGTTGAACACCCTACCATTGTTTTATTACAATATGTTGATGACCTTATGCTGGCAGCAGCTACAGAGAAAGAGTGCCAAGAGGCAACGGGCGACCTTCTCCAAACCTTGGGGACTTTAGGTTACAGGGCCAGTGCCAAAAAGGCCCAGATTGCCAAGCAAGAGGTTACATACCTTGGTTATAAAATAAAACAGGGCCAGAGGTGGCTAACACAGGCTATAAAAGAAACCATCCTCCAGATCCCTGAGCAGGCTAACCCTAGACAAGTGAGAAAATTTCTGGGAACTGTGGGATATTGCCGGTTATGGATCTTGGGGTTTGCAGAAAAGGCCAGGCCCCTATATGAAGGGACCAAAGAAAACAAGGACTGGGAATGGACTGAGCCAATAAAAGAGGCCTTCCAAGAGCTCAGGCGAGCCTTGCTAGAAGCTCCTGCCCTTGCCCTCCCTGATCCATCTAAGCCTTTCCAATTATTTGTAGATGAAAAGCGGGGGATAAAAAAAGGGGTACTAACAAAGAGATGGGGACCATCGAAGCGACTTGTAGCTTACCTTTCCAAGAGACTGGACCCAGTGGCAGCTGGATGGCCACCTTGCCTCCGTATCATCGCGGCCACCGCGCTCTTAGTCCACGATGCTGATAAACTGACTTATGGACAGAGACTCTTGGTCTACACTCCTCATGCCATAGAGAGAGTTTTAAAGCAACCCCCAGGTAAATGGATTTCTAATGCCCGCTTGACGCACTACCAGGCCTTGCTACTTGACACCCCACGGATTCATTTCCAAATGCCCTGCACTCTAAATCCGGCCACTCTTTTGCCCAATCCAGAGGAAAATAGCCCCCTCCATGATTGTGATGAGATACTGGCCGGGGTAACAGCAATGCGAAAAGACTTAACTGATACTCCACTGGATAACAGTGAGCTAAAATGGTTCACAGATGGCAGCAGTTATATAAAAGATGGACAGAGACGGGCGGGAGCCGTAGTAGTAGATGACTCTGGACAGACGATATGGGCAGAGGCCCTTCCCCCGGATACCTCAGCACAAAAGGCAGAGTTAATTGCCCTGATTCAAGCATTAGAGAGAGCCAAAAGAAAAAAAATAACTATTTTCACTGACAGTCGCTATGCTTTTGGCATGGTACACATCCAGGGCCCAATATATCAGGAACGGGGGTTTTTGACAGCTGAAGAAAAAAAAATTAAAAACTTGCCTGAAATCCGTAGACTTTTAGAGGCTGTACAGATGCCTCGGGCTGTGTCAATAGTACACGTACCTGGACATCAGAAGGGTGACAGCCCCACGGCACGAGGGAATCGTGCCGCAGACCTGGCAGCTCAAAAAGCAGCTGATGAAGATTTCATCACCCCTGTGTTGGCGATCGGACTTCCACCTCCAGGTATGGGAACTCTGCCCCCAACCCCTGAGTATTCATCCACAGACCTTGCTTGGATCCAAAAACACACCAACCTTCAAAAAGATGAAGATGGATGGTACCGAGACTCAGACGGCTACTTGATACTCCCTGCTCAGTTGGGACGGCAACTATGTGAGCATTTGCACTTTTCTACTCATCTGGGAAAAAAGAAGACTCTGATGCTCTTTCAAACTGTGCGCCTGCGATTTCCCCAGAACCAGACAACTGTAAAGAACATAGTGCATGCTTGTAAGGCGCGTCAACAGATGAGGCCAGAAAAAGGACAACATGCAGGACTGAGGTATCGGGGAAAAGGACCAGGGCAACACTGGGAAATAGATTTCACCGAGGTAAGGCCAGGCAAGTATGGTTACCGGTACTTGTTAGTGTTGGTGGATACCTTCTCAGGGTGGGTAGAGGCTTTTCCCACAAAGGGAGAAACCGCGATGATAGTGGCAAAAAAGATTAAAAAAAAAATAGTTCCCAGGTTTGGCCTGCCAGTGACCATCGGCTCTGATAATGGACCTGCTTTTGTGAGTCAAATAGTTCAGAGCCTTGCCCTAGCCCTGGGGACTAAATAAAAGTTACATTGTAAATACAGTCCACAGAGCTCAGGGCAAGTAAAAAAAATGAATCGGACTCTAAAAAAACTTTAACTAAATTGGCTACAGAGACTGGCGGGGACTGGGTGACCCTCCTTCCCTTCGCCCTCTTCCGTGCGCGTAATACTCCTTATCAACTTAATCTGACCCCAATTCTGTATGAGAGACCTCCCCCTGTATGTCCAATATTTAAAGGAAAAAAACTACCGCCTCCCACGTTGGGACAATTCCAAGAGGCCTTGATGGCCTTAAGCAAGGTGCACTCTCATGTCTAAAAACTGCTCCGGAAAATACATGTGGGTCAAAATAAGGGAACTATTCCCTCACATGACATTGGCCCAGGAGACTGGGTATGGGTCAAAAGGCACCAAACCAAGGCACTAGAACCTAAATGGAAGGGTCCTTATGTTGTTCTTCTTACCACCCCAACTGCCCTAAAGGTCGACGGTATCGGGCCTTGGGTGCATTGCAACCATGTACGCCCAGCTGCTTCAGCAGAGCAAGAAGACGCTAAGAAAAAATTGAAAGCATCTCTGCACCCGTCCAACCCCTTGAGGCTAAAGCTTCGAAGGTGCCAACAGGACCAGGACAACTCGGCTGGGCCGTCTTGTGGATGACCCAGTTACCCTGCTCCGGAGTTGCCAGAGTAAACCCACATCAACCCGTCAAAATCACCTGAAAGCTGCAAAATAGACTAACACGTGAGATGCTTAACTCTACCACCGCAATACATCCACCAAATACTTGGTGGCCAGACTTATACTTTGACCTTAAGCCGGTGGTAAATATACCCTAAAAGAGGGGCAAGCTCCGAAATCATGCATTCTGGGCATGTCCAGGTGCGCCCAGGCATAACTAAAAGATCTGTGGGGAGATACAGGGGGGACTCTGTGCTGCCCTAAAAAAAGAGTATTGTTTTTATGCTGATCACACAAAAATAGTTAAAAAATCTATGGCCAAAATAAGAGAGGGACTAGCCCAATGTAAACGAGAACGTGAGGCTCAACAAAGATGGTTTGAGTCTTGGTTTCAACAATCCCCTTGGTTGACCACCCTAATCTCCACCTTGCTGGGACCCCTGCTAATACTTTTACTAATGCTTACCTTTGGCCCATGTATTATCAATAGACTTGTAGCCTTTGTAAAAAAAAGCATAAATACAGTACAGCTGTTTGTGTTTCGACAACAATATCAAACAGTGTCTCAAGATGGAGAAAAAGATTCCTCTATACGATCTAAGGACAGGGGGGAATGTTAGGGACCAAACGACGGGCTCTAGGACCTGAGTCATGTTTACCAGAAAGAGACAGGATATGCGCTCATCCTGCCTGGCCAATCATGTAACGCCAGCTACTCCTGTAACTGAGACAAAGAACTGCCTGTATATAAGCTGCCATACTCCTTTGTTCGGGGCTCTTGTCAGATTCCCTTGTGTGGGATGAGACTTGGGCCCTAGCGCGCTAGGAATAAACAAACTCCCTTCTTGCGTTTGCAATACTGCGGTGGACTTGCTCTCTCGGTCGGTTCGGAGATACGGGCTCAGAGCATAACGCTTGCAAGGAGCTGCCTGATCACTCTTTCCTTGTCTCCCTCAGGTAGTAAGGAAACACATTGGCTACAGCTGTAGATGTTTTCCTCATTGGCCCTATGCCTTTGGGAGTCAACCTGAATGCTTCTCACAAATAGACTATGATCCTGTGAACTCTGAGTGACAGCTCTGTCATCTTCCCCAAGCTGAAACTATGAAATAAGAGTTTAAATCAGAGTGTGTGCAAGCAAGAACATTGGTTTTCCCCTTGTACACACACCCAGAGCTCCATTAGGACAAATAGTGCAAAAATGAAAAAATGGTCTTGTGCACTGAACTTGTCTCCTTCTGTCTTAATCATCCAATTGTTTCCCGACTTCCTTGCAATGAGACTCCCATGAGGGTAAGTCCGGGCTGGGTAATGTGAGCAGAAGTGCTATTACCTCTGTGTAGCCCTGGCCCTTGGAAACATCCCATGTGATCCACTAATCTTTTCCCTTTGCCTTCAAGGAGAATAGACTCAAGTACTACAGACAAAACTGAAGTCATGTGTTAATGATGGAAAAATTGCAAAACAAGGGGACCCATTTCCCTGACTCACTTTTTGGAGAAGAGCAAACTAGAAGAGTCACTTGATCAAGAAGGCCTGCATTGTGCTCTTCAAAGAAGGAAAGGAAAGTGTCCATTAGAATCAAATTCCTGACACTTTTCTGGTCACCTGTTACAGAGGCTGAACAATAGGTTAACTGACAAATGCCTTAAACAACATACTCTCCTAAAAACTTCCATAAAAAGTATACTTCAGATGTTGAAAATAGAAATACCCCCAAATACATAAAGATCTTTTACATTATGTTATAAAATCGTTTATTTTTAAGAAAAGAGACTTTGTTTTTCTGTCTAAATGTTTTTGTAAAACTAGGATTTTTATTTCAGATATTTTTCAGCTTGTAAGCAAACAGAAGTCCAGATCACCTTGGAGAGTTAAGGAAACAACAATCTGATTGAGTAAAGAATTGCCGCAAGCATAATTTTCATTGTATCTGTTGACGTTTCTTGAGGATTCTTACATGAAGGAAAGGTACTTTTCAATTTCTACTCTGACAACCTCCCAGGCACAGGGGCTGTATTCCTTTCCCTTCAGGTAGAGATGGATTCTTTGGAAATACTTCCAGACATCAGTTCCCAAATCGGGACAATCCAGAGTCACTTCTTCCAGCTGTTCCAGGCTCTGACCCAGGCTGGAGAGTAGTTTGTCGAGGAGGGTGCTGTTCCAAGCAGCATAGCTGCTCTCCATGGTGAAGAGGTTGAAGATCTGCTGGAGCATCAGTTGGTGATAACAGGTGCCTTGAGTCATCTGGATTGGGGTGATATTCCCTCTTCTCCAAGGAAACTTGAAGTCGTGTCTGTGCTCTAGGCATGACTGGGAGGGGATCGTTTTCATCTGTCTCAAACGTGTGAAGATTTCTTTGTTGTCAAGAGGACAAGCAGGGGTGGAGCAGAGAATCACTCCTGCCACTAGCAAATAGATCTTGGCCATAGAGAGTTTCCGTGATTCACTGGAGGGCCAACAGGGGGCGCGCGGACACCACCAATCAGTGAGCGAAAGGTTTCTTCGCCGGGTCCTGGGAGAGCGCTTCTCTAGGAAGCCGCAAGGCGGAGGAGGTCTTACCGGTTTTCTTAAGAGTGTTTGCGAGTTCTGAGACTTCGTTTCGGCGGGTTTGGCAGCCAGAGAGGAAAAGCGTCGCTGCTCAGAGACCAAGCTGGTGCGGCTTTAATAGTGCACTAAGAAGCTTTCGCTTCCGAGCCCTCGCCGGAGACATTTTTGCGTGGTGGCAAGCCCGGAACCTTGCGTCTTCTGCTTTCCCCTGAGTTTGTTTGGTGTGTGTGTGTGCTTTCTTTTCGGCCAGAAATTTGAGCGAGGCCATTTTTACAAAGTTCTTTTATGGTGACTCAGACCGTAAAGAATTGGCGGCAATGTGTGAGACCTGGGTTCGATCCCTGGGTTGGGAAGGTCCCCTGGAGCAAGAAATAGCACCCACTCCAGCATTCTTGCCTGGAGAATCCCCGTGGACAGAGAAGTCTGGTGGGCTACAGTCCATGGAGGTTTCAAAGAGTCGGACAGAACTGAGCGACACTGCATGTCGTTACAAAGAAAAGACGTTTACAAAGGGGTTTGAGGCAAAGAATTAGAGCGAGTTAGGGCCGATTTCACAGATCCCGGCTAGTTTCTGGCGCGATGAAGGGGCAGTTCAGGGAATGGGGAACTTGGCCGCGACGACCGGACGACCGGACGAAAGGACGGTGTTGGGGACGCCCTGGAGGTGAGTCGGAGCGCGGTCCCCACCCGGGCCGAGGACGGGGGAGCTGTGCGCCCCTGGAGATGCTTTGGGACTTTCAGGGTGTCTTTTAAGTTATCGGCCTTGAAGTGGGGGAGTAAGTATTAATTAACTGAAAAGTAAGAATATTAAAACACTCATAGCACTGTATTCTTAATGTATGAATTTATTAATAGTTAAATACAATTAATACTAATCGTATTTAACTTGTTTAAAATGTTTATATTTTGAAATATTTTAATGACTGTATTTAAATATTTGCTCTATGGTATTAAGCAGTACATGAACCGTGAACTTCTAGATGTTCAAGCTGGTTTTAGAAAAGGCAGAGGAACCAGAGATCAAATTGCCAACATCCACTGGATCATTGAAAAAGCAAGAGAGTTCCAGAAAAACATCTATTTCTGCTTTATTGACTATGCCAAAGCCTTTGACTGTGTGGATCACAATAAACTGTGGAAAATTCTGAAAGAGATGGGGATACCAGACCACCTGACCTGCCTCTTGAGAAACCTATATGCAGGTCAGGAAGCAACAGTTAGAACTGGACATGGAACAACAGACTGGTTCCAAATAGGAAAAGGAGTCTGTCAAGGCTGTATATTGTCACCCTGCTTATTTAACTCCTATGCAGAATACATCATGAGAAACGCTGGGCTGGAAGAAGCACAAGCTGAAATCAAGACTGCTGGGAGAAATATCAATAACCTCAGATATGCAGATGACAACCACCCTTATGGCAGAAAGGGAAGAGGAACTAAAGAGCCTCTTGATGAAAGTGAAAGAGGAGAGTGAAAAAGTTGGCTTAAAGCTCAACATTCAGAAAACAAAGATTATGGCATCTTGTCCCATCACTTCATGAGAAATAGATGGGGAAACAGTGGAAACAGTGGCTGACTTTAGTTTTTGAGGCTCCCGAATCACTGCAGATGGTGATTGCAGCCATGAAATTGAAAGACGCTTACGCCTTGGAAGGAAAGGTATGACTAACCTAGATAGCATATTGAAAAGCAGAGACATTACTTTGCCAACAAAGGTCCGTCTAGTCAAGGCTATGGTTTTTCCAGTAGTCATGTATGGATGTGAGAGTTGGACTGTGAAGAAAGCTGAGCGCCGAAGAATTGATGCTTTTGAACTGTGGTGTTGGAGAAGACCCTACAAGGAGATCCAACCAGTCCATCCTAAAGGAGATTGGCCCTGGGTGTTCTTTGGAAGGACTGATGCTGAGACTGAAACTCCAATACTTTGGCCACCTGATGTGAAGAGCTGATTCATTGGAAAGGACCTTGATGCTGGGAGGGATTAGGGGCAGGAAGAGAAGGGGATGACAGAGAATGAGATGGTTGGATGGCATCACCGTCTCGATGGACATGTGTTTGGGTGTACTCCGGGAGTTGGTGATGGACAGGGAGGCCTGGCGTGCTGCGATCATGGGATCGCAAAGAGTCGGACATGACTGAGCGACTGAACTGAACTGATATGGTATTAAATGTATATGAGTATTAAATAGCATTTTATTGAATTCTGTTTAAACTACAGTTCTTTATATTACACTGAGAATTTAATTTTGCTTTCTTTGCTTTATTGGAAGCAAACTCATTAATTATTTCTGTCCTTGCTTGACAAATTTTTGTAACTCTGTGACAGTCTTAATTTTTATTTAACCTGGGTTTCTGAAACACTGCTGCCAGGACCCTACCTAGGGTGTCATGTGGAAAGAAGAGTTAGTGGAAATGTCCCTGGTGGTCCAAGGATTAAGACTGAGCTTTCAATGCAGAAGGTGCCAGTTTGATCCCTGGTTAGGGGCTAATCCCAAATACAGTGCTGTACAGCCAAAAAGAAAGGAAAGAAGAATGGAAAGGAGAGAGGGAGGGAGGAAGCAGAGAAAGAAGAAGAGGCAATGTCTTGTACAAAGCATTGAGGAAGTTTACCAGGTCTGATATTTTCATTTTCTTTGGAAAGAATTTTATAGACCAAAACACAAATTTCCCAGAGTTCATTGACGTGAAAACTCCCTTTGCAAGACATGGCCCTGCAAATGCAGGGTCCATTTCTTGTCTTTATTTAAAATTTTTGATGTTTCATTCAGTGTGTGTTTTAGCATTTTCATTTTTTAACATTGAATTACAATATTATCTATCTTGACATCTTAGATTTGGTGCCTTTTAAATTTCATACTTATGTTTCACCCTTACGGCAGAAAGTGAAGAGGAACTAAAGAGCCTCTTGATGAAAATGAAAGAGGAGAGTGAAAAAGTTGGCTTAAAGCTCACATTCAGAAAACTAAGATCATGGCATCTGGTCCCATCACTTCATGAGAATAGATGGGGAAACAGTGGAAACAGTGTCAGACTTTATTTTGGGGGGCTCCAAAATCACTGCAGATGGTGATTGCAGCCATGAAATTAAAAGATGCTTACTCCTTGGAAGGAAAGTTATGACCAACCTAGACAGCATATTGAAAAGCAGAGACATTACTTTGCCAACAAAGGTCCGTCTAGTCAAGGCTATGGTTTTTCCAGTAGTCATGTATGGATGTGAGAGTTGGACTGTGAAGAAAGCTGAGTGCCGAAGAATTGATGCTTTTGAACTGTGGTGTTGTAGAAGACTCTTGAGAGTCCTTTGACTGCAAGGAGATCCAACCAGTCCATTCTAAAGAAGATCAGTCCTGGGTGTTCATTGGAAGGACTGATGCTGAGACTGAAACTCCGATACTTTGGCCACCTGATGTGAAGAGCTGACTCATTGGAAAGGACCCTGATGCTGGGAGGGATTGGAGGGCAGGAGGAGAAGGGGACGACAGAGGATGAGATGGCTGGATAGCATCACCGTCTTGATGGATGTGTGTTTGGGTGAACTCTGGAGTTGGTGATGGACAGGGAGGCC